>NW_022437010.1:412844-587617 GCF_009761245.1 Sapajus apella | reverse complement strand
AAGAAGGAATAGTCACATATATTCATATACATGTAGATATATACATGAATATATATATACATATACATATATATATACATATACATATATATATATATATATATTTATTTATTTATTTATTTATTTTGAGATGAAGTCTTGCTCTGTTGCCAGGCTGGAGTTCAGTGGCTTGATCTCAGCTCACTGCAACCTCCGCCTCCCAGGTTCAAGTGATTCCCCTACCTCAGCCTTCTGCTTAGCTGAGACTACAGGTGCGCGCCACCACACCTGGCTAAGTTTTTGTATTTTAGTAGAGATGGGGTTTCACCATGTTGGCCAGGATGATCTCGATCTCCTGACCTTGTGATCTGCTCTCCTCAGACTTCCAAAGTGCTTGGATTACGGGTGTGAGCCACTGTGGCCCCTTCTTCATTTAAGTATAAACCACAGGGCCTGGTATTGTGCCTAGCACAGTAGGTCTTGCATAAATCTATTGAGTGATACATTAATCAATTAAAGGAAAACTGAAGGCTGTGATGCAAGATGGCGTGAGGTCTGCCAGTATGTGAATAAGCTTAGTTTCCAGCTAGGCCAGCTCTGGGTTAAGTAGAACCCACAGGATAAGGGGCAGAACTATACCCTATCAGGCATGCATGGTGGTACTGGGCAAGAGAGGGAGTCAAGAAAGCAAGGGAATGTCAGGTGAAGCTGAGATATCAGAAACCGTAGAAGAATGCACCTCAAGTTGGGTAAAGCCACCATTGTGGGAGGGCTGCTCGACAGTTTCCTATTCCCCAGTTGAGCCCATATGTGACGTGAACACCTAGGTTCTTCTTAGCCACAAGGCAGAAACATGTGGGAGAGTGTTTTGGAAAAGAGAAACCAAAACAAACCCTGCTTTTTACCTTGACATCAGAAGGAGAATATGCTTGCTTTAGTTCTGGGGATATGTGACAGGCTTGTTCATGAGAAGCTGTGTGCCAACCGCCATGGCCCCACTGGGTCTTTTTCTTTTGCTTATTGGAAGAATTAGTTCTGAAGAGGGACGTGGTTGACACACAGAAGCTGGACTCAGGCAGAGCTGGATCTAAATCCCGGCTCTACCACTCACAAGCCATGAGCACATGACCAATTTCCATTCTAAGCCTGTTTTCTCATAAGTAAAATAGAAATTATACTTACCTCATAGGCTATATGGGTATTAAATGAGATCAAGTGAATAAAGTGCCTGGCGGAAAGCCATAAGCCATAGCTATTGTTATTGTAATTGTCACCCAGGCTATATAGATTTCACCTTTTGACTTGGACTTCTAGAAATCATGAACTAGGAAACTGAGATTAATCATCTTGCCGAAGACAACTTAAAAAAATGAAGAAAAGCTGGAAAAGATCTTCTTAATAGTGTCAAGACTTAAAGGATAATAAAGAATTACTAGGTCAACATTTGGGAGAGGAATTCCTCGAGGTGAGACTGCTCTTCCTTGGGGGCATTTGCTATTTTCTGCTGATCTGAAACAGGTGACTGGGAGGCTGTGTTGGGCTTTCTATAGCTTCTTTGGGTGAGGGGAAACATTGGACTACAGGGCTCACCAAAATAGGAACCCCAAACCACTTCCAACTTGGGGTTGGAACCCTAAGGACTATGTCCAAAATAAATATTAACTGGAAGTAAATCCACCCTTGCACAAGCTAAAGACATCAGGATTGCCAGAACATCTCAAAACACAAAATCAGATGTATGTGTACCTATGAGGCTGGCAGAAGGAAACCAAATTCTCTCTGAAGGCAGAGAATGTCTTTATAAACTTTATGTTATTTCCACAAATATATTAAAAACACAATGTCCAACATACAATCAAAGATAACCAGGAAGTCAGGAGACCAGACAACAGGAACGAGACAAGCAACAGTCCATTCTTGCTTTCTAATGTGCTAAGAATGTTATGTATGTCTTAGTAATCACAGATCTCAAGGCTGTTTTCTTTCACAATGTTTTATAATCAAATTATGGGAGAAAACAAGATTAAGTCAGATAGAAGTAAATTAATCTTTAGGAATGTATAGTGCTCAAAGTGAAACCTAAGAGGCCGTGAGAATTTCAAACCAAAGCAGCAAATGGGAAGAGACTGTGGTCTTTGATGATCATCAGTGGTCTTTGAGTTCCTTAAGTTACTGTTTTCTGCTGTTCCTATCAGTATTGGTATTATCATGGTTATCACCGGAGCAGCTGAAGGCACGCCAATGGGATACCCCAGGAGAAAATGTGTTTTTCCAAGTCTAGGAGATAAAGACATTTATCCGAGAGAAAGATGGCAAGGCCCCAAACTCAGGACACTTTATTAAAATGCTCATCAGATGAGATCTTTCCAGTGGAGGTCCACAAGCTGGGTTTGTTTAGAGGATCTCACCAAGAAGTAGGGCAGTTGCCCATCTCTCTGGAATGCCTAGGAGCAAAACATTTTCTATCAAGACAAATTCTGCTCACATTGTGTCACTTGTTCAAGGTCTCAGCAAGTCTACTTGGGGACACTTCTTTCCTTGGGCAGCCACTTTACCTCCTTAATGCACGCTGTCCAGGTGCCTGGGATAGGGGCAGCACAGTGGCAGCAGAGGCCACATGGGCAGGAGAACTTCAGTTTCTCAGCTGCATGCCGCTAGCTCAATGGAGCACTAAGGGAAGTGGGAAGGGAGCACATGGCTGCCACTCACAAAAGCCAATCCCTCTCCCCACAGCAATCCTCAGACCTGCCATGTTCTGCTATGTTTCCTTCTGATGCCAGCCCTATGGGTCACCTACTTATCATGACTTCTCATCTCTCCACTCCCAACACTGTCTCGTTTTGACTCCTTCTTTCCTTCCATGTGCTTCCAGCAACCCTAAGTAAGAACAAAGCAGTAAAAAAAATGAAACAGAAAAACCCCACTTCTTGAAAGGAAGCATCGGGTGGAGTAGATGGGAGACAAAGAGACGGATGGGGAGGAGACTGGGTCACTTCAGCAGCATTGGTCATGCGCTAGTGACTTACTATTTCTGCTTCTACATTATGACTTCTACAAAGTCATTCTGTTGCCTGATTCTACATTATCTGTCTGTGTCTATCTTTGTATGCATCAAAAATTTAAAAATCACTAAATTGTTTTTTGTCATTTTAATAAGATTTTTAAAAATAATAAATCTTACTTGAAAGGTTTTCTTCTAAGAGAATCATGGAACACAGACCTGTTCTAGTTTCTATGTCCCATGATTCTCTGTCTAAGTCTCTACAATCCAAAGCAACTTTATGAATAGCCTGAATTGTGCAATCTGTTGCCTCCAATATAGAGATAATGCCTTGATTATTGACCAGTGGAGTTTCCCCATTAATTTAGCAGGGCACAAATGTGTGGAACCAGCTTCTTATGTCCTAAGGCCTCATCAGGAGCTAGGTCACCCAGGAGGTGCTCAGAAAATACCAATGGGTAATTGATGAGAAGCTAAAAAGTTTCCCTGTGCCATAATGATTACAGATTTATAACCTCACCATTAATAGTACCTAGGATTCTCTGAATGTAAAAGTGTGTTTTACTGATTAACAGCCATGTATTTATATTTTTCTTGGCATATATGGGAGGTGAAATTTGACTGCTTCCTGTATATCTCTAATTCCTCCCCAGCCCCTGGTTTATTTGCATTATCTCTCTTTGTGTTTCATGAATTAACAAGAGTGTTTAGATTTCCAAAACTGCCTGTTGGAAAGGACTTCTTTTACTTAAATGCCCTTGAAAAGCATTAACAGAGCCACCACAGTATTTATTAGACTTTATAATAACCTCTTTGTCTTAAATGAACTATTTGATCCCTTCCCTTTAAAGAAAACCCCAGGAAAAGAAACATTACCATTATCACTGCCTGCCCATTAGAACTGGGATCCAATTTTCAGAAACTGTAAAGCTACAGTGGTTTGCCTGTTTAAAATCCAAGAGTACTAGTTGCTTTTCTAGGACCAGAGAAAAAGCCACATGTTGCCTACCCTGGATTTATTAATTCTCTATAAATTCTCTCTGCCCAGCTTGGGTGTAGCAGTGAGCTCATTTATTTACTTGCATAGCAACAATATAATGAAAACTGAGTCTGGCCTTAAAAATACACCCTCTTAAGCCTTGTCCGTGATTAACCCTTCCGAATGCGTCTCTTGTGTTCATGAAGTTTTTTTTCCCATGTATTTTGGAGAGGTGATTTACTTTCTTTCAAAGTCATTCTGTTGCCTGATTTTATGCCAGAGCTAAACCTCTTGCTAGCCACATCTAAATCACAGCCAGCTTCTTTCCCCAGTGAGGAAAAAGTCACAACTGGAAGCTCAGAAGTGGGGCAGTGGTGCTCTTGGGTCACTTTCATTTGACACAGCATCGGGCAGCAAACCACTCAATAGAAACAGTGCTCTGATTGTTAGGCCCCCAGCATGTCTCCCCTGCTGCTTTCAGGAAGCTCTTTGTGTAGCAAGTGCTAAAGCAATATTTAGTTATAGAGTGACCAAGCACCAGCAAGCAGCTAGAAACATTTAATGTGAAAGAACATGACGGGAAATGGCATCTCGGTCCCATAGGTGGTTGAGGTCTTTCTCAGGACAATGCCAAATACAAGCCTGTGACAAGTTGGATATAGCAAAGCCGTTTTTCTTTTTTCTGTCTCACGGACTGAAATGTTCTTTGAATGAAAACTATAAAAAGCACAAGTATTTTGGCTCTTCTGATGTCCAAGTAAATTCAACAGGAGGCTGAGTACTCCATTTAAATTGGGAAATAAATTTTAGAGAGGTGCCCACAGACTTCCCCCAGGGGAATGGGACTATGGAGAGGAGGTGGGAGATGAGAATTTGGGGACCCAAATGCCTATTGGTATCATTTCCTCCTAAATAGGAGAATAGGAGAACTCTCATGGTTTAGTTGGAAGAAAGGGTGCAGTGGCTGATGAGGGAAACCACTCACGAGGCAGAACTTGGTGACAGCTCTGAAGATGGTTGTCGTGTCCAGAGACACCAGGCCTAAAAAGTCCTCTGCAAAGCCAACAGGATTAAACAAAGGAAAGTGGGCAGAAAACAGTGAGTTCCAGGATGAAGCGCTTTCTTAGCTCTTGGTAACAAAACAGGGATGAGAGTTCCCCATGGTGCAGAACTCTGGAAGTTTTCTTGGATACAAGACCCAGGTCTGTCAGACACTGATTCTCACTGGCTCAGCTCACCCCAAGCCCTACCCCATCGTGTCCCTGCCTGCACCTGCTGTCTTTTGGCACAGCTCTGTCTTCCAAAGTGCACTATGGTTCTGGATGGGACGGTGGACTGGATCCTAAAGGAAGTGTAGGAAGGATTTGCAAAAACTTAAGGGTCAAGTGGAAATTTATAATCAATGCTTGAATGTCTTTTCTTTTTTTAAAAAAAGACTCTTGGCGGGACGCGGCGGCTTACACCTGTAATCCCAGCACTTTGGGAGGCCAAGGTGGGCGGATCACGAGGTCAAGAGATCAAGACCACCCTGGCCAACACAGTGAAAGCCCGTCTCTACTAAAAATACAAAAATTAGCCGGGCGTGGTGGCACACAGCTCTGGTCCCAGCTACTTGGGAGGCTGAGGCAGAAGAATTGCTTGAACCCAGGAGGCGGAGGTTGCAGTGAGCCAAGATTGTGCATCTGCACTGCAGCCTGGCGACAAAGCAAGACTCCGTCTAAAAAAAAAAAAAGACTCTTGCTGTCAGCCTATTTTTTTAAACTGCTAAAATGCTTCTGAGAAAGAATCAGATAAGGATATCTGGATCATAAAATTTTAGCAAAGATCATTAGAGATAATCCAGCTTCATTTGCCATTTCACAGTTGAGGGAACTAATGTAGAATTAGTTACTCAGTCTGTAAATGACAGAGACATGAAGGGACCCTTGGTTAGCTGGGTCAGCAGTGCAGTGTTTACGTTTCTCAATGCCCTGCGGCCTACACGAGCAATACATGTTAGACATTTTCCAGAAATTTACTACTTTTCTAATTTCACAAATACTCTCAAAGAAAGTTATTTGCTTATATGAGAAGCACAACTTGAAAGCTGGGTAACTTATGTTTTGGGGGGTGCCCCCACCTGGTTAAATGAAGCTGTCCATTTGGAGGAATTTGAAGTCATTTGAAAAGACAGTCTTTCCATATGGCAGAGGAAGCCAACATAGCAATGTTCTCAGTGGTATTGGAGTCTGAACATTACCCTAGTGACCTGCTCAGGGCTCCTGGATCAGCCCTCTCTGAAACTGCCCAGTATATCTGGTGGGGGGAACTTCCACGCTCCGATTCCCTCAGCATTGAGGCTACTCCCTGGATCTGAGGTGGGAGGCTTGGGCAGCAACTCTAATTCATCCTGGCAACAGGGTATGTTTTAGCACCCAAATTGCTAATGAGGTATCCAAATATGCCTTCTTCTTTAAGGGCTTGGCAACATCGTCCTTTAGCCAGGATGTAAAAATCATTAGCATTGGAGTCAGACAGACGTGGGCTCAAATATCAATCCTGCCTCTCACTGGAGGCAGCAAGTTAACTTCAGCAAGTGAACTTACTTCTCAGACCTCAGTTCCCTCCTCTGAACAGCGAATGCTGAGAGGTGCCCCTCAGAAGGCTGTGGAGAGGATCAGGTGACAGTACCTCTATAGGATCCCTAACGTGGAGCCAAGGCTCAAGGCACCTTGTGGTCACTCCCACTCTAGTTCTAAAACCGTCTTGCAAAATGAGACGGAAGCGCAGAGTAATAACACCAGTGAAGGCTGCACATTCAATTGGTGGTGAGTTGGAAAACAAAAAACTATTGCAATAAATAACTGGTTTAAGTGTGCCATGCTTTAAGAAAACCAAGTATTACCAAAATTATTCCAATCAGAGATGATTGTGGCGTTGCTAAAGGCTTCTTTGCTTCAAAAAATTGATATACTGTGGGGTCCCTTTAAAGAGAGGACTCCTTGGTACTCTTCAAATGTTACTAGAGATACACCCGACCTTTTTTTTTTTTTTTTTTTTTTTTTCCAGATGGAGTTTTTCTCTTGTTGCCCAGGCTGGCGTACAATGGCGAGATCTTGGCTCACTGCAACCTCTGCCTCCCAGGTACAAGCGATTCTCCTGTCTCAGCCTCCCAAGTAGCTCAGATTATAGGCATGTGCCACCAGACTTGGCCAATTTTTTTGTATTTAGTAGGAACGGGGTTTCACCAAGTTAGTCAGGCTGGTTGTGAACTCCTGACCTCAGGTGATCCACCCACCTCAGCCTCCCAAAGTACTGGGGTTACAGGTCAGCGCCATCTTGCCCAACCTACATCTGACTTTTGAGGAAGGCACATTGTCCTATTGAGTGGCACCAATACACTTTAAACAGGAGGAGCACATCTCTTTAGAAGTTATCTTGGCAATGTTTAAGACACAGCTAGTTAGAATGAAGTGCTTTTGATTGCTGAGTTTCTAGTTCTGCATTTTGCACAATATATTCAACCAAGTCTCTTTTTAAAGATGTGTTCAACCAATATTGTTTGTTTTACTATGAAATTAAATAAATCAATTTATTCTGTTCTCTCTCTCACAAATACAGTGTTCTCCTACTTTAGCCAGACATCATACTAATGCAGTCTCTTACCTCTTCACTCTGATAAGCACAGTCACTTAGCATGAAATCATTGAAAAAGGAAGGTTAACCTCTGTTTGCTTTGGTGTGGGTTTATAAGAAGTTACTAATGCGCTCTTAGAAATATGCATTATCTATAAACATCATAAAGTGCAACTGAGTTTGAAGGCTTTGGCACTGGCCAAACAAAAGAGACCTTTGTTAATTTTTAAGGAGGAGTGTTACAGTTTGCTCATTGCATTGGCGTGGGTGACTTGTCTGAGAAAAGATACTTCTCGTTTTCAAAGTGAGCTCATAAATTCCTGCCCTTCAAGGGCTGAATGACCTCAAGTTTTGTGTAATATTAAAGTGTATCTTAAAACTCCAGGGGAGATATTTTAGATCGCAGGTTTAGTTCTCTACATAGCCCCAAAAGCCATGTATCGAGACAAAAAATTTATTTAAATTAGGATTATCTTTATGTAGAAATATACCATTCTGGAACATAGTTGTACTTTATTGAGATTAAAAATGAAGAAACTGAAGTACCCTCTACCCTAGAAGTATTTTTTGGGTGTATATGTATTTTGTGTGTGTATAGGGAGGGAACAGGAGAAAGTGAGGTGAAGTCAGACTTTAAATTTTCTGGAAGCTTTCATTTCCTCTAAGTCTATTTTTTGGTTGTTGGTAGACAGGTCATGCTGCTAACATATGGCACTGAGTTGACTGGTATCTGAGTGTCGCTCTGGGCAACCAGATTTCACAATGCCTCAAATTCCAATAAGGGAAGTCCTTGTTCCTTAGCCAGCAGCTTACGGGTGTCTGTGTTTGTGTGTATGTACATGTGTATGTACGTGTATGTGTGTAATTTGTAATGACTCAGTGTCTAGGAAGGTACAAACATTGTAGCTAATCTATTTCTGCTTCTTACATTACCTTTCAGGAATGGGCCTAGAAGACCTGGCTAAAACCTATGAATCATTTCCTGCCAACATTTGGCTGTGGCCTATTTTGGAAGGTAGAAAATGATCCTTAAAGATGATGTCATGGGATCTTGTTAAATCTGAATATTACTTGAGTTTTCCAAGTGCCACCTCAAAGCAATGCTTACCCATTCTAGACCATCACACACATTGTGATGGCAGGCTATTACATTTTTAAGGAGCCCTTGAGATCAGTGAAATATTCAACATATTCTGGGACCACAGGGGAGGGGAAACAGCTGGAATGCAGAGAGAAACCTTCATGGAGGAGATGAACCTTCGTGGGTTCTAAAGAATGGTTAGGAGTTCACAGGTAGAAGAGAGGGAAGGCATTCTAGGTAAATCATAACATATACAAAGGAAGTTCTGTTTTTCAGTAGAAAAACTCAGGCCGGGCTTGGTGGCCCACACCTGTAATTCCAGTACTCTGGGAAGCTGAAGTGGGAGGATCACCTGAGGCCAGGAATTCGAGAACAGCCTGGACAACATGGTGAAACCCCATCTCTACTAAAAACACAAAAATTAGCCAGGCATGGTAGCGCATGCCTGTAGTCCCAGCTACTGAGGAGGCTGAGGCAATAGAATCGCTTGAACCTGGAGGCGGAGGTTGCAGTGAGCCAAGATGGTGCCACTGCACTCCAGCCTGGGCAACAGAGCGAGACCCTAACTCAAAAAAGAAGTCTAGTTTTCCTCCTTAGGTGACCACAGAGGAGTTAACTAATCTTGTCTAAACTGGGTAAAATGTACAGAATTTAAACTCTCAGACAAGCCCAACTTTACATCACTCATGCTTTGCTTCAAAATGCTCCTTTATGGTATATGAATAGTTATGCTTACAAGATGCAGACAGTGACATTCTGAAAGGCCCTTCTGTGAGGGAAATGACAGTAGAAAATCTGACACCTCTCAGACCAGATGGTAATGAGCTGGACGGTGATTTTCGAACAGCAGCATGTTGGGGGGTAGCTGTGTGATAAGATCAGAACCACCTTTCAGTTAATTAAGGGTTAACTCTAATTGAACACTTTGGTTCTTGCGTCTGCCTTGTTCGTTGGTTCACTGGGCTGCTGTCCGGGGGCTGATGGTCTCCCAAGTGCTCTGCCTGCAGCAGTCAGGCCGTGCGCTGATGGAGCTTGAAATGTAGCCCCAAACAGATCTTCAGAAAGAGGTACAACAAATCTAGTTCCAGCGCTTAGAATAAAAGCAACACATCCAAAGAATAATCAGAGAAGCACATGTAATTTCCCATGCAGATCAACCGTGAAATGGATGAACTCAGGTGGCAATTTCACTGATCTTTGAAGCAGAGAACTTAGACTCTTTTTTTGAGACCTAGTTTCCTTCTGTTGCCCAGGCTGGAGTACAATGGTACGATCTCGGCTCACTGCAACCTCTTCCTCCTGGGTTCAAGCTATTCTCCTGCCTCAGTCTTCTGAGTAGCTGGGATTACAGGCATGTGCCACCATGCCTGTAATCTAATTTTGTATTTTTAGTAGAGGCGGGGTTTCTCCACGTTGGTCAGGCTGGTCTCGAACTCCTGGCCTCAGGTGATCCACCTGCTTCGGCCTGCCAAAGTGCTGGGATTACAGGCATGAGCCACCACGCCTGGCTGAAATGAGACTATTTTAGATCTTTCTGGGCTTTTGGTTTTGGACATTTGTAGGTTTCATTTACCCCAAACCATAATCCCATATTAAGTAGAATTTTTGCTGTTAAAAATTGAAAACTTTTTTCTTCTTTTATAATTCAGCTTTTCAAATTATTCGACTATGAGTAATTCATTTAATTTAGGATTGCCTGTGGGTTCTTGGCAATCACGATGCATATTTAGAAACCTTTGCAAAGTGAGAAAAATATAACCTACATATTGTTTTCTACTATGATGAAATAGTTATGAGCCCTAAATAAAACAATTAACAGGGTAAACATGATATGGTTTCCTAGACATTGGTCTCAATGTTTATTAATTTCTATTTTGCAATTTCTGTGTTTCATATTTTGGAGGCAAAAGATCTTTTCTTCAGCTCTCAAACATTCTCATAGGCCCTGGGCCCGTTGCCTGCAATGCCTAATGGATAAAACGGCCCTGCACACAAAACCAGAGCGAAAAAGACCAGGGAAATTAAGTAAAGGTGTCGGCGTATATGGTTTTCAGATAACTTGGCGAGTTCTCTTCCACCCTTTGCAGAATTCTTGTAGAACCAAAGAGAAAGACATACACTGAAAAAGCACAGCATACGTGTTAGCAAGAAATCACTTGTACCTTTGGTGTCTAGTAAGAAACACAACAGGGCCGACGCAGTGGAAAATAAACTCTGAGAAAGGAAAGAAACGCAAGGCTAGGGGAATGCATTGTTTTAAGCCCCTGCCATTCTAAGCACTGTGCCAGGGACTTTCTCTGTACGTTTCCATTTAATTCTCACGGCAGCCTTCTGAAGTCGTTAAGATCGTTCCCATTAAACAGAGGAAGAAACTAAGGCCTGGAGAAGGTCAGCGACTCACCAAGGCAAATACAGCTATGGAGAAACAAGCCAGCATCAGCCGAACCCCGAAGCCCTTGCTCTCTGCAGAGTTCTCATGCTGTCTGCTTGTTTCCTAAAAGGGTGGGGATTTTATGACGATATTTCCTTCTCTAAACGCTGATTTAATAAGTGATGAATGTCAGTTAGTGTGGAGGGGCTGCAAGAGGGTGGGTAGAGGGTGGAGTTTCCAAGAGAGCAAAGTTGAAGTGATTGAAGGCAGAATTCACTGTCTTTTTTTTTTTTTCCTTATGTGATTCATTAGTAGGAAAAACTGTGCTGGGTAGAACTTCCGAAGCCCAGTTTGTAGCAATATTAAGGGAATTTTGAACTATGGAAAGTCCCGATTCATAATCAGATTGGAAAATGTCCCAGCCCCTTCATGGTCCCTTTACAGTGTTTCTCGAAGTCTAGTCCTAGGATACCACCTCCAAAACTATGCAAGGAGCTCAATAAAACGCAGATTCCTGGGCCCCAAACCAGACCTCCTGGATTAGTTTCTCTGAGGGGAAAGACCTGGAATCTGCATTTAAACTCACCATCCCTCCCTATCTCCGTGGGTGAGTCTATGCCCATTAACCTTTTAAACCCCACCCCCGGGGTTCAGAATAAGATTCCACTGCCTCCTCATTTTCTTGTTCAATAGCTTTTAAGGACCCTAGCTTAAACTCTCAGGCATATCTAGTTCTGGGCTTATCACCATTTTAGATGAAAAATTTAAAGAGAAAATGAGCAAACTGCTTTATTAAGCAAGTCAGTAAAATGTGAACTCAGAAAAATGAGAAAGCCACACCTGGTCCCCAGTGCACTGAGATTATCTCTTGGGGCCTAAGCTTAAGTCATTCATGAGTATGATTCCCACCCACTGAGAATATCCTCTACCCAGGAAGATGTTGGCAGATGTTTTTTTAAAACAGTTGCAATTGCCTGGAAGGCTAAAATCACCTCCTAGCAGCTAAACCATCTCCACTAAGAAAGAAAGAAAGGAAGGGAGGAAGGGAGGAAGGGCGGGAGAAGGAGGGAGGGAGGGAGGAGAGAGAGAGAGAGAGAAAAGAGAAGTGAGGAAGAGTGAAAAGAAAGGAAGAGGCACCACATTCCCAAGAGTGTGAATCACTGGTCCAGGGTACCTGGAGAGAGGCAGCCTAGAGACCCAGGTCAGGATACTGTGGAGAGCCCTAGGTATTTGGCAGGGAAGATAGCAGGACCACCTTCTTGCCCTCCCCACCTGGCCATGTCGCCACCCCAGACCTGACTGTGCAATGCTTCGGGCATGACCTACTCCTCAGCCCTGGATGCAACTCCTGGAAGGGCTGGCACAGGCCGTTTTTAGAAGTTGATTTCCTCCTGCAGGACTCATCTACCTTTTGCTCAACATAAAATGTTCTACTGAGTGTATGTAGACTTACAAAATAGCGAAACAAAACATGGAGTGTGAGTGTCCGAGGGTCACCCCAGCAGCCCAGCCTTTGACATCAATCCAAGGGAAGAGGAGTGAAAATCTCTGCCCTCTGGAAGGACGGGGAGCCCTGGGGAAAGCCTGCAGGGCAGTCCCAGCAGATGCAAGGGGAAAGAATCTGAAGGCTTAAGCTTCTCCGACTTGGGACTGAAAAGGTTGGGTCTAGAAAGGAAAACATGCTACCTTCCTGCCAAAATCAACTGTGATGAAAGTTTAGAGCCCACCAGCTCTCAGCCAAATGTTTCCTGTTCTGGCCTCCCTGTCTGCCTCATACTGGCCCAGAGGCGGGAGAGCTTTTTTTAAGGTACAAACAATGAGGACTAAGAATGAGAGAAGTTACTTATTTATAATTACACCTTTCAACTGTTCTTTTTCCCCTCTGGAGATAGAGGCCGGGCTTCGCTTTTTCCCTTTGAATCTAAAATCCCCGGGGCAAGGAAAACTTTGAAAAGCCGTAGTTCAGTCTATCACCTCTAGCCAGGCATGGTTGCCGTGTGCACTACAAGTCTAAAAGCTGTGCGCCACCCTTGAGGAATTCCTCTTAAGGAACATACACTCCGCTCATGCCACACACGTGCTCTTGAGAAGTATTTTGTAAGACATATTTTTTATATAAAAGGTAATTTTAAAATGCATTAGTGCTTTTGTTATTTACAGGGATCCAACAATAAATCTTTTTTCCCTTTTGTTTTTTCAAGAGAGGGTTCTAATAGCATCAAATAGATATTCCCTAATTTACTTAGGTTTGTAAAATCAGACTTTGTATTAGATTGACTTGGGGCAGGGCACATCTATAATTAGTGTCCTAAAAGTCAACAAGTCCTTTGTGGTATGTACCTGCATCTTTCCTCTTGTAATTCAGGGAGAGCTTCTTATCCAGTTAAATTGGTTCATTCCTAATACCAAACCTTGCAGGACCCATTGGAATTTGCCAGTAAATGAAAGAGAAAATCCCTCCCTTGTGATGTTCACTTTAAGCGTCATCTTGGTTTTGGGTATTATCCCCGATCGGTCCACTGACACTGTTTTCCTCATAACGCCTGTCTCCACCTGGCATGCTCATAGTTGCTTCTGTCTCCCCCACTGCAATGGAAGCATCACCAGGGCTTTACTGACTCTTTCATTAATCACTGTATCACAAGCATCAAAAATATATTGGATGCTCAACATTCATTGTTCAATGAATAGATTTCCGTTGATCTCAAATTGCTAGAGTATTTGGGATTATACAGGGTGTTGCAGAGTTCCCCACACTATATTTTAAAATTAATTCCCTCTTAAATGTCCCAGCTTCATTGCTTTCACCCATTGTCTCAGGCGTTATTATAAGAATTGCTTAAAGGACAGGAGGATGGCCTCATTCCAAATTCACTAGTATCTGTGCATTTTAAATGAGTCAAACTTAGCTGACCAGTCTGTAGAACGAGTTGGTCAGCACGACCTGCTCCCAGCTTCCTCACTGTCACTACTATGGGTGGGTTCCTCGTCCAGCCAGGCCACTGAGTCATGATTCAGCTTTTGGCCAAAGGAGG
This sequence comes from Sapajus apella, assembly GCF_009761245.1. NCBI lineage: Eukaryota > Metazoa > Chordata > Mammalia > Primates > Cebidae > Sapajus > Sapajus apella. Next base: position 573,556 of record NW_022437010.1, on the reverse strand, counting down.
ATCCTTGATGTGTCATCAGGCTTGTACAAGATTTGGTATCTGTTCCCCTCAATGAAGAAATAAAAAAGATAGGAAACTGGCCAGGCAGTGGCTCACGCCTGTAATCCCAGCACTTTGGGAGGTCGAGGCGGGCGGATCATGAGGTCAGGACTTTGAGACCAGCCTGACCAACATAGTGAAACTGTGTCTTTATGAAAAATACAAAAAAATTTAGCCAGCCATGGTGGCAGGTGCCTGCAGTCCCAGCTACTCAGGAAGCTGAGGCCGGAGAATCGCTTGAACCTGGGAGGCGGAGGTTGCAGTGAGTCCAGATCGTGCCACTGCACTCCAGCCTAGGCAACAAGTGAGACTGTCTCAAGAAAAAAAAAAAAAAGAAAAGAAAGGAGACTATTTGAGCACAGAATGTAGGCTTAGAAGCTGATCTATGAGAAAGAGAAAGATGGAGAGAAACAGTTTAATAACCCATGTAACCCAGGATGACACAGGAACTTCTGATGGCTGGAAATCAACCATACTCAGCACGTGGTAGTTCAAGGAAGTTTTGCTGACTGATGAATGGCAAAATCATGCAAACATGATACCTGGGCTACGGTATTTGTTATTTTTACTTCTTGGCAGTTTCAAGTTATTATTTGGAGACATTTCCTATTGCTCCAAGTGCAACGGGGAAAAAAGTAAGTAGGAACAAAAATTTAGTTAGTCATTTACTCACCTTTTTACCCCCGTGGGGCCCACTGGTTCCCCCAAGGCTTCTCTGCACTGATGGTGGCACCTGATATACCTCTTGCTCTTGGGTGCCGTGGCCAGTGGGGACTTGGTAAATTCCCTGATTTTGGTAGGAAGATGGCACTTGGTAGATGGTGTCTCGGGGAGCAGCCTGTGGGTTTGGCACTTGATAGAGCTTCTGTTGGCCAAAGGTCTGCTGCATCAGTCCAGACACAGGCTGGTCATGACTGGAGGCATTCTCCTGCACGGGGCCAATCAGAAGCTTCACCCGGTTTCCTGGGACGATGCCTTGCCGACCGTGTAAGGAGCACAGCCACCATCCTTCCAGTCCCCCTGTGTTCTGCTCTATGACAGTCAGGATGTCTCCCTTGCGAAAGGCCAGCTCCTCGGCACACTCTGGGACATTGTCATATAAGGCCCTTGCCATAAGATTCTAGGAAGGAAGAAAGAGAAGGAAACAGTGTTAGAATATTGGGTCGGTCCCTTTAGCACCTAAGGCCTGTGCTTTTATGGAAAGGCATACTTCCCGGAAAGAGAGAAGCATAAATCTGAACAATAGAGTGTAAGAGAAAAACAGATGGTGCAGACAAAAGACAGATACATACACACTGTGTCTGCCACCAATGACATCAGACTGCCTCCTTGGAAAAGCTCAAAACACCCGAAGAGTTCTTTCCCCTCGCAGGAGATGCTGTGCCAAGGAATTATGAGTAGGACTGTTACAGAGTTAAGGCACGGTTCACTATACAAAATGTTTTTCTTCCTTTTTTTAAAGTGAGCTTAAGGAAAAACAAATTCTGAGATATTCAGATGTACGACAATGAACATTTTTCAATATTTTTCTATACCGGAAGTGAAAAGAGTAAAAGAAAAATCCCAAATAACACACAGTACAAATAGCATATATATTTGGAGTTGGAAAGTCAACAGAAGTACACATATATATGTCTTGGCAGGGCTTAAAAATTCTTGTTCTCAGATCACAGGAGCCTTGGATCCAGAGAAAATCTACTACAAGCAAGGCCTATAGACATGTCATCAAGTATGGATCATAGGCCTGCAGGCACCCACCTCTCCAGCTTTGACAAAGAATTTATTAACACCCAGGTGGATGCCAGCTCTTCTCTTTCGGTCTTTTATGCATACCTTTCCTGAGGGCCCCCACCCCCGCCCTCCCGCTTCGTCACCTACTTCTTGAATCTCGCCATTCACATCGGAAAAGCTGTGCCTTCCCCTTTCATGGGCCCAACACACTCTCCGTCTTTGTATGAAGGCCTGTCTGGCACATTCAGTACTAAGCAGACAGCCAAAGTAGGCATTCAGCAGAGAGTGGGCAGGCAGTACGTGCTGACATTCTTGGAGGCCTTTCAAAGGCTCGGAAGATTTCATTTCTTGGCATAAGTAAAGTTTCCCAGCACATGGGCAGCCATTCCCGCATGCCTGCCCCCTTCCCAGAGCACGGAGAAGTCGGAGACGTTGTAGATGCAGCACGAGCCCTTGGAACGCTAAAAGTGATTTCTAGTGCTTTGTTAAGATGTTTGGATGCACTTAATGTCACTGAGGTAGAGCTCGTTTATGGAAGAAAGGATTACAGATTGGATGGGGCAGATCGTGACTTTATTTCATACCATGGCATATTCGTGGGATTTTCGGCTGTCGTCTGGACTTTCGCCTTCCGTTTTCTCTAGCGATGTGGACTTGATCATTCAGCCTTCCGCTTCTTTGTAGCTGACTTGCATTACTCGTGTCCCCCTGTGCTAGCCCCATTGCCATGGGTCCTGCACGTTTTCTGCTCTGGAGGACTGTGCAATGGAGGGAATCTGCCCTCTATGCAGTAGTTGGGAAGGGTCCAGTTCTGCTGCCATGAGCCAGGCTCCTGTTAGCCAGGGCAATAAAGGAGATAAAGCCATAGAAGACAGTGCTCAGGAAGCTTGGTGATACTCTTCAAGAATAAGGTTGAAGTCCTTTTTCTTGACAGTTATGAGATCCAGAAAGTGTGGGACACAGAGAGGTGAGTGGTCCGGGAAGCTAAAGGGAAACTGAGGAGTGTGTGTTTCAGGAGAAGGTTTTACTTGGTAGTAATATTCCAGGAAGCACTGGGTTTCATCTAACAATTAAAAGTTTACATACGTAAAGATAAAATCAGGCAGCAGTTTACCCTGTTCATGGAACCATTTAAGGATGGTGTCATAATCCTAAAATTGCCTCTGTTTCTCTTCTCCCATCTTGTGGGTATTCTGTATTTCACAAGAGACGTCGTAGAGTTACAGAGGACAACATTCTGGTCGTTTATACTAAAATGACCTCCAGGAAATGACTCCAGCAGAGGTGTACTGAGATTATAAGGTGAGGAGAGAGCTGACCACCCTGGCCTCTATCTGTCCCTTTCTTCTGGGGCCACTCAGCAGTCGGGAAGCCCCTAGGTGAAATCAGAAGCAACAGAGTTGGGCCAGTTGTGTGGGAGCTGAGGGTTGGTAGCTGTGCAATTATACTGGCTACAAAGAAGGGAAAGAAGAGAAACAGAAAACAGTAGAAAGGCAAAGGGCTACAGATCTAATCAGCACAAATCAGCTCAAGGCATTCAGAACTGGGCTACTTCCAACTCCGAGGGCACCGTGAGGCACTGAAGTGGAGCACCGGAGCATGCTTGATCAGAGGCAGATAGAAATCCCCGGCGAGAGTCGTCCTGGACGTTCTTTGTCTCCTGCCCCAGTAACCTTCCCACCACCTGGTAAGCAGCCGGCTAATGTTTCTACACTGGCCCCATGAGCTGCTTCTCGGGGGAAACTCTCAGAGCCCCACAGTCTGGGCTAGTGTGGGCACTGCAGGTGAGTCCTCCCGATGGGTTATCAGGAACTCCCAGTGGTCCTCCTCACTGCCCTTAGAGAATAAGTTCCAGGCACAGCTTGACACTGCTGTTAGTAGCCAGGATCCCAGCACCAGTCTCACATCTATTCACACACTGATAGATATTCTCAGCCTTGGCTGAACAGGAGTATGAGTTATTTAGTATCTGTGCAAGCTACAGAGAGCCAATGTCTACATCCGGCCACTTTCCTAAACTGAAGGTTACAGCTCCAGACACCTTTCGAGATCACCTGGACACAATGTCCTTGTGTCACATGAGGAAATAGGTTCGGGGAGGCCAGTTTGTCATTTGCCCAAGGCCACGCTGTTGGCAGCGATGGAAAGAGAATTGCTCTCTTTCAGTTTAATCCTCTTTCCAGAACTTTACGCTACTTTAGCTTAGCCACACAGTGTCCTTGTCACTGGGCTTGGTTCCATTATATGATAAAGTTCTCAAGAGGACCAGTTCTTCTTTTTTTTTTATTTTTTTTATTTTTATTTATTTATTTATTTATTTTTTGAGACGGAGTTTTGCTCTTGTTACCCAGGCTGGAGTGCAATGGCACGATCTCGGCTCACTGCAGCCTCCGCCTCCTGGGTTCAGGCAATTCTCCTGCCTCAGCCTCCTGAGTAGCTGGGATTACAGGCACGCGCCACCATGCCCAGCTAATTTTTTGTATTTTTAGTAGAGACGGGGTTTCACCATGTTGACCAGGATGGTCTCGATCTCTTGACCTCGTGATCCACCAGCCTCAGCCTCCCAAAGTGCTGGGATTACAGGCGTGAGCCACCACGCCTGGCTCCGGTTCTTCTTTTCATGTCTATGGAATAAACTGGATACTCGGGCTCTTGGGTTCTAGCTGTTACTTTGACAGGCAACAGCTCCCCTTTGTGCCTTAGTTTCCTGGTCCTTGGGAAGCTATGGTGATGTTTTATTTAATTTGTTGGGTGACCCTTGGGTTTCAGGCTCCCTCCCCGCCTCGCCTCCTCTCCATTCTCAATCCAGGCTTGGTCCTATTCTAATGATGCTATTAGACATATTTTACACCTATCTGATATTTGTCTTGCTCACAATTACATTTCAGAAGAACTGTTATCTCAGCAGTATTTTTCTGAATTATGAATGAGTTCTTGTCACTGCAGCCTCTTATTGAGTATCTGCCTACAAATAGCAATAGTGAAACCATTGCTTGCATTCTAGAGACCTTCTGAGATAACATAATGATATTACTTGATAAATTATGGATAAATCTTATCAGAGTCCAACACAGATAATACATCAGCAAGTAGGGAGAGGCATGGGGGGCAGGAGTCGGGCTTTCGAAAAGATTTGGAGTTGGGGCAAGAGTTCAGTATGATCATAACAACCAAATGAATTTCAGCTGGGACATAAGCCATTCATTCAAAAGTTCACATTACTCGTAAGCAGGCAAATCAAGAGTTAACTCTTCTGGCTAGGAGGGGGAGGGACCCTCTTCTCCAGAGCAAAGGTGTGATTCCTTGAGGCCACAAAGTCAGAAGCTGATGATCTGCTATCTTAGAAAAACCCCAGAGAGGCAGCTTTGTCTACTCAAGATATAGTCTTTCTCCTGCCCACCCTACCCCCTTGGATATTTATCTCTAGGGTAGGGAAGGTCAACACAGAAACAAATCAAGGAGAGATAAGAGAGCTATGTAACTCTATATCCAGTTGGATGGTTAGTCTCCAGAGGCTGGCAGTTAGCAGTGCAGCCAGAGCTTGGCAAAACACCAAAACAGTTAGGGCACAGCTCTTGAAAGCCACAAGGAACTTTAAACAATTACCGTCCAACCCTTTCACTTTACAAAAGAAGAAAATGAGTGAGGCTCAAGAAGTTAATGATTTGCCAAGTCGCCTGGCAAGAAAGTCTTAGAGCTGAGACAGGAATTCAGGCCCCCTGTCTTCAGGTCCAGAATTAGGACAGAAATTAGTCAAGTGAAATACAGGTGCAACACAGCTGTGGCTCTAATCAGGATTGGAAACCAGCATTTAGGGTCATGAGCCCTATCTGAGGAAACCCTGATTGCGGCAGCCTCTAGCCTTGATCCCCAGCCCAAGCTTCCTTGAAGCTGTCTTCTGGCCTCTATGATACCACTTCTTAGTTCTCCCTCTTCTTTTGACCGCTCTCATCCTATTCTCCATCAGAGGAAATTAAATCTTTTTCCCGTCCGTAAAGTGATCATGTTCCAAAGAGACTTGTCCTTTGCATTTTCCTCTTCTCGGCTGTGTGCTTACTCTCTACAGGAAATCTCATCTATGAGATGGCATCTGAACACAAATAATTCCTAAAGCCATAGTCCTCACTAGATACTTCTTCTGTAGTCCAGTTCCTTATATCCAGTCTTCTAATGGGCATCTTCCTCTCTAACTCAGCAAGTGCAAACACCTTTTTCTCCTGCTTTGCTTTGCTTTGCTTGGTTAACAGCATGCACACAGCTGCCCAGCAGGAGCCATGGAGGTTTGCTGTGTCTCTACATGACCTGCAACCCATCAGTGGGACCCTGCTTTCCACATCACTGCCACCCTTCATTCAGTTACTCAGCAACTTTTTTTTCCTGTAGCACAGAGATTGCTTCCCAACTGGCTTTCCTGCATTAAACTTCTTCCTCCCTCAAAACCCATCTTCCATATAACCTATCTATCCAAAGATGGTTCTCAATCCCAGTTCTCAATCATACTGTTTATATATTTTTCTTTCTTTCTTTCCTTCTCTCTCTCTCTCTCTCTCTCCTCTTTCTTTCTTTCTTTTTTGAGATGGAGTCTAGCTTTGTTGCCCAGGGTAGAGTGCAGTGGCATGATCTTGGCTCACTGCAACCTCCGACTCCCAGGTTCAAGTGATTCTCCTGCCACCACACCTGGCTAATTTTTGTATTTTTAGTAGAGGCGGGGTTTCACTGTGTTGGCCAGGCTGGTCTCAAACTCCTGACCTCGTGATCTGCCTGCCTCGGCCTCCCAAGTGCTGGGATTACAGGTGTGAGCCACTGTGCCTGGCTCTACTTCTTTACAGTACAACTTGGATTGCCCTGTGAACTCCTTAAATTCAGGGATGCAGATTCCTTTTGCATTTCCAGAACTTTACCCCAATATCCGAAACAAAATATAGATTCATTAAATGTTTGCTAAATTGAAATGGATTCAGGACTCTGATTTTCTCATTCTCTGCAGGAACGGTGAAATTGTTTTACTTAGAGAATTCAGCAAGACATTTCGTTAGAATTTTCAGATGGAAGTGGGGAAAATGAATGAACCAGAAAGAGAAATGTCATGTCTACATCACTCAAGCCTCACAGCCAGAGACGACGGGAGACAGACAGCAGGAAAAGTGCCTGCCCCTCCCTACTAAAACAGGATGATGACGCAGATGGGGAGCCTGACCCCCCTGAAACTAGTGTTCGTAACTATGGAGCAAACAGGAAGGCCAAGAGGAACTGACCATCCCAGTGAGATTAAACACAATGGTCTCTTTTAAGAGCCTTTCTCCCGTCAGTCTAGCAATCTGCGTTTGGCACTAGGTGACAGAGCACCATTCAAACACTTTGCCAGAGCACTTGGGTTCTGCTGTTCCTGGTTCCCAAGCTATGCCTGAGGAGTGGGAAGAAAATACTGTACAGTTGACCAGAAGGCGGTACAGAGAGCTCTAGGTCACATGACTACTTCTGCCCCTCACCCTACCTCCAACTCCTCCCTGCCTTTGTTTCCTCCCTTTACTGCTATCAAAATGTCAAGAAAGCTTATTACTCCTATGTCAGAGGAACGATCTGCTTTTCCAAATACGGAGAGGTGTGACTCGTAGTTTCCGTGACCACTCACGCAGTCCTTTGAAGAGGCACAATGTCTGTTGTATCACCCCACTAGGACCGATAGCATCATCAATGGCCCGGCTTCCTCTGATTATTTTTGCTTCATTCTATATTTGTCATACAGGAGATCCTGCCAAGGCCTCAGGGCTGCCCCATTCTCAATGACATGACTTTCCTGTACCCAGCCCCCCAAAACTTTAGCTTGGACTCTTGTGGGTTCGCGTGCCTGCACGCACAAATGCATGCAGAGGACAGACCCTGAGAAACAGACACATTCCAGGAAATGGCCATCGTCAAGGAAGTCGGTCCTAAGGCAGGTGGCTGAGGGATGAACATGGTCAAGGTCAGTCTCAGGGCACAACAGGGAAGAGAAAGAAAGCCTCACGTGCTTTTGTGCATACTGACAAAAACCAGCTTTGGTCTAAGGACTGCAAACCATTTTGGCTACATTTGTCCTCTCTTTCCTACCATCACCTTTGGAATAGAGCGGGGTGTGGGCTTTCCCCAAAGAAGGAAACAGCCATAGTCAGAAAACATGGCTGTCTGTAAGTGTCCAGATTTTAATTATCAGAATACTTGGTTTACACTTAGGTTCTTGAGTCTGAAGATCTGGAATGTTGAATTTTTTGAGTTGGTTCCTCTTGAGATTATTAAGTGGCAGACATGAAGCTTTCAGGTATAGGAGACAGAAGATATGATAAGTTCTGATACAATATAAGATATGTTATGATAATCTAATTTTCCCCCAATACTATTTGTTGACTGTGTTCTGACACGCTTTTCACTAGGTGATCTGAACGAGCCCTCAGAAAGGCAACAGCAAGACCCCACTTCATCTCACTAATCCCTGGCATCCTCTGCCCACTGGAGTGGGGTGGTCAGCATTTCCCACCAAGGACTCCTCTGGCACCTAGACTGCATTTCAGGCAGTGATTTTTGTTTTCTGGAAAGTGCTTCTTCTAGACCCCTATGATGCTTATAAAGCTTATGTGAATATCTTGGACCCTCTCTGAATCTTGATTTTGTTCACTTTGCCTCGAATCCTCAAGTTTTCTTAGATTTTCCAGCTTTGTGAACTTTAGCTATAGCATTTTCCTTTGGACATGTCTGAGTGGGAGAAGGTTTGAGAAATGTGACATTAGATACTTGCCTCCCAAAGGTACTCTTTGACATGGCAAGAGATGCTGTTACGACTCCTGGATGTGCTGTGGGGCGGAGCCCTGTGTGTGGTTACTTCCACGTAACTGGAATGGGTATCTATCCAAAGTCTGTTTCCCTTTCCAGTTCTCGATCATGCTTTTTCTTTACAGTACAACTTGGATTGCCCTGTTCAAGACTATGAACTCCTTAAGTTCAGGGATGCAAATTCCTTTTGCATTTCCAGAACGTTGTCCCAGTATCCGAAACAAGATTTGGGGCTTGGGAATCTTAACATCTCGTCCACACTGGCCAATCCTATCTGATGAGGGATCATTTGGAACCCGACACGATTCTGGTGGCTCATAAACCAAAGCGAAGTCACTTTTTGAGAGCTGGTGAGAAGATCTGATGCTTATTGCAAATTTGGATATTTGGATCTCAGAAAGAAATCTCTGTCTGACCAGATTGGGTAACATGATACGGACAGCATAGCTGCGCAGTTGAAAAGGGCTTCCTCGAAAGCTGGGCTTCTCAATGTCCCCGCACTCGAATGAATGCCATCTATTCTTGCTTGATTTAGGGTTCATGCTGGACAGAAGCATTCATATGCTAGGCTTTGTATTCTATGTAATCGACAAAATCCTAGGGCAAATCCTTTGCTTTGTGTAGAAAAAATTTGTCATTTTTTTTTCTACACAAAGCAAAGGGTTAGTAGGCAGATGTGCATTTTTATATGTATACGTGCAATGTCACAGTCGACTTCTATTATTTCCTGGCCCATGGTGGAAGATGAATTTGACTGCTGAGTTCAATTTTTCACTCATCTGGTCTTTGAGGTTTACCAAAGCAACTCCTGAGAGTCTTAAAGAAGGTGGAAGAACACCTAGGTTTTTTATAGGTATTGGAACCAGAAATCACCCACATCTTGACCAGAATTGACTAGAATAAAATTCCGGAGTAAGAAGAAACCATTCTAACCCAATTGCCTCATTTGACAGTCCAGAGGATCTTGTATTAGATTAGCAGCAGAGCCAGAGCTAGCATCTGGTTCATCTCTTAATCTAGAATTTTTTTCCTACTGGACAAGGATGCCCTTCCTGAGAATCTTCTCCAGCTTAGAAGTCAGCACTGTTGCTATTAAGCCTTGAAATTTAGAAGCATTTGTCCCAGGTTGCCCGGTTTTGATAGATTTCAGTACAGTATCTTGGCAAGGGGTCAAAAACGTGGGGCAGGCACAAGCTCTTTTCGGGGTTCTGTCCATAGATAAATCTGATAGGCACCATATAATGATGAAGGCCTGACACCCACTCACCCATAGGATAGATTTTATTAACAATAAAACAACCATCTGGATTTCAGGCAGCATTACAGTGTTGGTACTGGACCATATCTATCTGCCTGTCTAGACAAATCCCCCTAACATCCAGGTACTCAGGTAAGAGAAATCAGAATTAAGTTATGACAGAGTAGGAGACTCCAATCCACTATATTACAATATATTTCCAACATGATGTCATTTCTCAGAGTCAAAATTCGCCAGTTATAACATCTGATAAGGTGTTTGAAAGAAGAGAAAGAGGTTCCTGTTCTGTTTTTTTTTTTAACAGAGTCTCACTCTGTCGCCAGGCACCAGGCTGTAGTGCGGTGGCGCGATCTCAGCTCACTGCAAGCTCCGCCTCCTGGGCTCAAGCCATTCTCCTGCCTCAGCCTCCCGAGTAGCTGGGACTACAGGTGCGCACCACCACACCCAACTAGTTTTTTGTATTTTTTGTAGAGATGGGGTTTCACCATGTTGGCGAGGATGGTCTCGATATCTTGACCTTGTGATCCGCCAGCCTTGGCCTCCCAAAGTGCTAGGATTACAGGCCTGAGCCACCATGCCTGGCCAGAGGTTCCTATTTTTACATTCCCATCCATCTTATCTTCATTCACCAAGCTATGCAGCCCAAGGTTATATCTAAACCCACCAATACAAAGGCATAAACATCCTGGCAACTCCCGCCCATCTACCAGCCAGAACCAAGTTGATATAAATGGGACGCCACCTTCCCTGGAACTCTTTTAGATGTCACCTGACCTGGGTTTGCTGCCTGATTGGTATTATCTATTTCACTTGTGAGGTCCTCAGAGAGTTTTAAAAAACAGATTCACACACTTGGCTGAGAGCTGTGTACAGTCATACACTGTCAGCAATGCAGCTGCTGAGCCGTCTCAAGGAAGAATTTTCGAAGCTGCAGCTTCTCAGTTAGAAGACTGGGGAAAGGTGGCAGGAGCAAAGGGAACAAAAAAACCTCATTGTGAAACTGTTCAGTGCTGAGGTGTCCAGACAAGCTCTTACACGCACATGTTATACACCAGTTTATGAGAATAAAATAGCTTTCTTAAAGACCCAGCTCTAAATACATGTTCCATGATGAGGTATATATTATATAGAGAGGAGCCAGAGAAATACTATAGACAGTTAAAGCTGCCTTAGAGATGGTTTGATGGGTTTTACATTGAACTTGAATGAAACTTTGTGCTTCTTTGTATTTTGTGTTATTCACTGAAACAAACTGGGACTAGGCCTATAAGAGGAAGTTGCTTTTTGGTTAGGACCTTTTATATGAAGCTCAACATCAGTAATGATAAAATTGTGGTACTCAGCTCTATGGGGTATTTTTGTTCTTCTATCATGTAAAACCAGTAAGGAAGTTATTTTTAAGCAGAAAGAGTAGAAGAGATTAGACCACTGGTTCTCAACTAGGAAGGATTTTTGTCCCCTCTGGGTACAGACAATGGTTACTGGCATATTTTGGTTGTGACAATGTGTATGCATGTACATGTGTAGGCACATGTGTGTTACTGGCATCCATTGGGCAGAGGGACCAGGGATGCTGCTAAACATCCTACGGTGCACAGGACAGCCCTACCACAAAGAATGACCTGGCTCTAAATGTCAATCACGTCGACGCTGAGAAACACTGGATAGAGGAATGGACACCGGACTGAATTAGGAGGGTCTATTAGTCTTCACGTTTTAAAATTAATGACAATCAAATCTCTGCCTTTTGTGCCTCTGTTTCCCTGTCTGCAAAATAGATATTAATAGACATCTTCTTCTTTATAAAAATATGATTAATCATGAACTTGTATACTCCAAATGCTCTGATTTCTTCGGAAGAAAGGGTCTCTATAAAACCAAAGCACAGTTATTACTGCACCAGGATGAGCTCATGAAATTGCGTCTTAAGAACTGTATTTCTCACCCTGGAAAAAAAGAATCCCCCTAGGGAAAAAATAAAACAATCCAGAAATGATCTCATCATGATTACACCTGCCGCACCAAAAGACACACTTCAGAGAAAGAAATTCTTTCCCTTCAGCAATGAACTAAGCTGGGTCTGTAATTAAGATCTTAATAAGGGAGGCAGGAGGCTCAATTCAGGTGCTGCAGGCTAAGAGGCAAGAGCTCTTGTTTAAAACAAGAACAATTGGATGCAAATCCCCTGCATTGCTTAATGCTCTCAGGTGTTCCAAACAAGTCCCTGTTTCAAAATGGGCTTGCCTTCATTTCTAAAGATGCCTATTTCTGCAAAGAAAAGGAAAGGGAGCGCCTTGTTATTTACAAGTCTATGTAAAACACACACACACACACACACACACACACACACACACACACACACAGTATCTTAGATAGTTTCCTGCAAAAGCCTGCTGTAAGGGAGGTGGGATAGTGCCTTCACAGCGGATTGATCTCAGGAGCAGCTCTTGACAACACTCCCTAGAGTGACCATGTGGCCCCAGACTCTCCCAGGCAGTCCCAGTTTCAAATATCTTTCCCTGTGTCAGACCATATGTCCCATTCTTTTGGTTTGTAAAACATGAATATATACTCACAAAAAAAGAAATATTTTTGAAACCAACAAGTAAAGATGAGAACGCAAGTGTATTTGTTGATTATGGATCTGCCTTGGTTGAATTTGGGATTTGGGAGAAAAAGAGCTAGGCACTGATAAGAATCTTAGATTCAGTCGTATGAGTTCTCTAATTGACAAGATGAGCTCTGTAAGGAAATGAGATCTATTCCAGGGCCTCTGGGCCTCTGTGAGATTGCCTAGAAGTCCAGCTCCACAGTGGCAGGGTTTATTTATTTTTTAATTTTATTTTTTTTGAGACAGAGTCTCGCTCTGTCGCCAGGTGCCAGGCTGGAGTGCAGTGGCGCGATCTTGCCTCACTGGAACCTCCACCTCCTGGGTTCAAGCAATTCTCCTGCCTCAGCCTCCCGAGTAGCTGGGACTACAGGCGCATACCACCACGCCCAGCTAATTTTTGTATTTTTTAGTAGAGATGGGGTTTCACCATATTGGCCAGAATGGTCTCGATCTCTTGACCTCGTGATCCTCCCGCCTCGGCCTCCCAAAGTGCTGGGATTACAGGTGTGATCCATCACACCCAGCTGTGACAGGGGTTATTAAGAGAAAGGAGGCTGGCAGGCTCCCTGCATGTCTGCTATTCCCTTCTTTCAGCTCATTTAAAGGTGTGCTTGTCATGCTGGGCTCTGAGTGGAGAGGGTCAGGGAAGCAGAGAAAATGCTGGAGTTCTGCCCCAGGAGAGCACGCAAGGGAAAGAGGGCTCGACGTTTTGCTAAGCCTGTGCTGCTGTGCTAGTGGGGCCACACTGCGGGTCCACAAACCCATTTCCTGCCAAATTCTCAGTCATACCACAATGACTAGTAACAAGAACCAAAGAATGAAAGGAAAAGAAAAAAAACCTCATCGACAAATGACTGACGTGTCCTGACACTAAAAACTCAGAAGTAGCTGGAGTGCCTAGAAGTCCACTTTACTGCCATTTTCTGTGTCTGGCTTTGCCTGTTATGGTTATTTTGAGAGGTGGAGGGTGTCGGGGGCCAGATAAGCCCAGCTCATTCTTGAAGAGTCCTCTAGATGAGTCCTCAGTTAGCCTCGTCTCCTGCGGAGTAAGACACTAAATTACAAAACAAACTATCATGAATCAGTGAGATTAAGGCTAACTCACAGTGACCAAGAGACAGCATAGAGTTTCTGCCTAACAACAACAACAACAACAAAAAAAAAAAATAGGAAAAATGTTAATGACACATCATGTTATCTAAATGCATTAATGCCTTAGTAAGTAGAAAGAAGATCTGGTTCAAATCTGAACTTTACATACGTTTTGGTGACCACAATTTTCTATTGGGTTTCACAGATAATTAATCCACCTCCCTGCCCCTGCCACACACACAGTAAAGAAAGGAATTAAAATTAATTTCAAAAGAGCTATCAAATATTTTTGTTACTTGAAATGGTTTCGCTTTCACATATTCATGGTTGCTCAATCTTTGTTTCTGGTGAGCATAAAAGTAACACTTCACGTGAGGGACATTTTTGGTAACATCATATAACTGTTACCTTGACATGTTAGTCACATCAGGAGGAATTCTAATTTGCAAGACTGAGATTTGCAAAACACGACACTTACAAATCACTGGACCAGGCCTTTGAATAAGGATCATGAACTATCTACTTAGACACCATTTAAGCACCATTAGTGGTTGGGGAGGGGTTAGGGAGAAAGAGTCCCCTACTAAATACTAGTTATTCTTTTTTTCTTTTTAAACAATAACTGGGATTTAGTAGTCCATGGTGGGCCCCAGGCATATGTATTGGAAAGCATTCCACTGGCAACTTTAATATCTCCGTGAGAGCTGCCTCCACTCCCTACCTCAGCCACGAAAAACTGCTGTCACCACCACCACTAACCATATTTCGGGAGTGCCTGTTCTATCTTCCTCAAATTCACCTAGATCTTATTGTTTAGTCAAACTGTCTTCTAAGAGAGTCACCCTTTCCAGTGAAGGGTAGTAAAGATCACCAAACAAGGCCACTTATCTTAAAATGAAGATTGTTCAGGAAGATAGTCTTTTGCAGCTAGTCTGTCTTGTTCCCTAGCTGTGTAGAGTCATCATTAGCCAGAAGGAATCACTGCAGAGAGATGACTGGAATGTTCAAAGTAAATAAGATGGATGGGGGTGTTGTTGGCAAAGAATAAACAGAGTGTGTGTGTGTGTGTGTGTGTGTGTGTGTGTCCCCTTTTCATGCCCGTACTCTTTGCAATCATCTATCACCTAGGAAACCAACAGTTATTCTCTGGCATTTTAAGTTGGAAATATAATATTTCTTCCCAATGGCCCTGTTTCATTTATCTTGGCAAGAAGTCCTGGTAATTTGGTCTATATGTTTTTGCAGAGTATTGCCTTGGTCCTAGTGGTTGGCATTTCAAACCAATTTGTTTCGATTTCTTTCTGACCCTAAAATGATCTAAAAATAGATAACCAAGACCTCTTACTTTACACGTACGTCACTCTAATTGACTGCAATTGGATAAGGGAGTTTACCCTCAACTTCTCATGGACTCCCAACTTACATTCTTTAGATTTTACCTTTGGTTTTTTAAATTGATGAAGTTCTCTTTTCCTCACTGATATTTCTGTTATGGGTAAACAATCATAGGGAATGCTTTTTCTTAAACTTTTATCTATAATACTTCCAAATCCATATATCTGTATATCTTTGTGTGTATGTGTGTATAACATCATACGATAGCTGACGTTTATTAAATGCCTACTGTCTGCTAGAAAGGACAATTGTCATATATTATATCCTATAACTATCTGATAAGACAGGCATTTTTCCCATTTTATAAAGGAGGAAAAGGATGTTTAAAGTAGCTTGTATAAAATTACACTGTTAGAAAGTAACAAAGGTGGGATTTCAAAGAAAGCCTATGCTTTTTTTTTTTTTTTTTCTACATAGTGTTAGGATCCTCTTAAACGGTTATTTAGGTATACATTTCATAATGCAACAATGAACTTAATATTGTTGAGTATCTTCTATGAGCAAAGTCTTGTAATTAGGAATACCAAGTCCAATGAACAATAATGAAGGAACCAAGCCATCAGTATATTAGCAAGTGGGGCCATATGCTGTTAGGGCCCTACGCTTATAATACACAACAGGCCCATGGAATACTCAACAATACTCAACCATCTTAACCCAGTAACTGGGATTTTGACATAATTCTGTCACCAAGTCTTAAGTACACACCATCCTTTCAACATCTATTGAGCATCTACTATAAAAAGAGAGCTGGGGCCGGGGAGCATTGTCTGCTTACTATATGCCAAGAACCATGGTAAGTACTTCATTCACATATTATCTCAGGTCTTCGAACAATAGCATGAGGCAGTTATTCTTATCCCTATTTTACAGATAATGCTGTAAAATGAGGCTCAGAGACCTTAACTTGCCTTAGGTCACAGAGCTATAAGCCACAAGAAACAGAAGTGCCTTTCTCCAAAGCCCTCTCTAATACAAGAGCATAAAAGACCAGGCCTCTGCCCCTTCAAAACTTCACAGACCCTAGGTCATGCTTTTTTTCAAGGACTTTTCGATCCATCTGCCTCTACATACAAATAAAGTGTGGGTCTCTCATATTCACTGGGGTCATGCTTTTTTTCAAGGACTTTTCGATCCATCTGCCTCTACATACAAATAAAGTGTGGGTCTCTCATATTCACCGCTTAAAACTAAACAGGCCCAGTCAGCAATCTGAGTTACAGGTATCCTTCAGATAATGATTTAATTGAAAGGGGTTAATAAGTAAGGCAGTACTAACAGAGTAGGGCAGAGGTGAAAAACATAACAGCCTATTTTAGGGATTATAGCACAGTCCAGGAGACAAAGGTTTCAGAGTTTAACAGAGTGGATGGATGAGGAGACTTTGCTAGTGGGAGTGACAGGCTGCTCAAGTCATGCAAGCACAAAGAGCCAGGCAGATGAATGGGGGCAGTGAGGGACCAAGATTTCCCGTAGCAGAGTCTAAGGAGAAGGAAAAATGAGGGCTGCGGGGTGTACATTAAAGGTGTCACATTCGTGTGTGGGGGGTGCGGGAGGCAGGGGGTAGATAGGTGGGAGTGGGGGGCCTGGAGGGTAGCGGGGTGGAAGTGAGACCAACCGAAGTCAGTATTAAAGAAGCATAAGAAAAGCCTGGGGAAAAAAAAAAAGGAGAATCAATGAGGTCATAAAGGCACCAAAGGGGGAGGGAATTTGCAAAAAGACTTGGAAAGTGGAGAGGAGGCCGGGGGTGGTGCCTCGTGCCTATAATCCCAGGACTTTGGGAGGCCCAGGCGGGTGGGTCACCCGAGGTCAGGAGTTCGAGACCAGCCTGGCCATCATGGTGAAACGCCGTCTCTACTAAAAGTATAAAAATTAGCTGGGCATGGTGGCGGAAGCGTGTAATCCCATCTACTCGGGAAGCTGAGGCATGAGAATCACTTGAATCCGGGAGGCAGAGGTTGCAGTGAGCTGAGATGATGCCATTGCACTCTAGCCCAGATGACAGAGTGAGACTCCATCTCAAAAAAAAAAAAAAGACAGTGGAGAGGAAGGTATTTTTTTTTTTTTCTATTAGACAGGAGTGAATTGAGAGACAAGGAGTCACTGAATTCTGAGAACAGGACTGACGTGTATGCCGGCAAGGAAAGGATACTAAAGAACTTGGTATGTTAGGCACTGTGCAACTTGCTAAATTTGGTATTATCAGACACCTTCAGTTCTCTAAAAGCTTTTACCTCTGTGTAGGTAAGCCATGTAGCTCCGCAAATGGGTTTGCTAAATAAATAAACGCATAAATACATAAATAACCAAGTCAATATTTTTCAAAGCATGTTGTAGTGCTTTTAAATTCCTAGATCTCATACAAGGTTTAAAAAGGAAAAGGGGAGGAGTCCTAAATTTGGATTGGTTGCAAAAATCATATAAAGAAGAAAGCATTTTGAACCAAAATATCAATGCAAGGGAAGAACTGGGAATTTTATAGGTTATCCATGACCATATTGACTAAATCAAAGACGCTCTGTGATTTTTTTCTCAGTCTCGCTTTCAAAGCCCCTTTCAAAGCGTTTCACAGCACGGAGACAGGTTCTCTTTTCCCTGACCTACCCCATTCAACCAGAACACAGGGCTCTGACTTTCAGAGTGCAGCTTTTTTAATGGCATTGTAAGTTCCGTCTGTAGTTTTTCTTCAGTCAAAACTTTAAAGAATGAATTTGTTGTATGGTAGACGAGATAAATAATTTAGAATTTTAAGGTACGCACGTAAGGGCTCAGAAATTTGGCAAAGCCACAAAAGCGCCTCTGCTCAGTCATTAGCGGCCAGGCAAAGCGGCTGCTGAGCCCCCGCCGGGGCTGGGCCTGAGGTGGGCGGGGCCTCGGGGCTGGCCGGCACAAACAGGGCGGGGTCTCGGGGGGCGGGGGTTCTTCTGCTCAAATACAGCTGCACAGAGATTCTTCCATCACCTTCCTGGCAAACAGTGCAATCATCTACTTCCAGATCCTCAGGAGGGAACCTTCACTGGGTAAGCAAACCAAGGCCACAGAGGCAACCCCCTAACCCCCTCAACCCCCGCCCAATTAAGAGCAGGCTCTGTATATGAAGGGGATTTTATAGAAAACTGTTAATAAATGAAGCCCCCATAATTTACTCTCACACAACCACAGACTGAATCCCTTCTAAGAGGAATGGAAAATTAAGTAATATGACAGTGACTGCAACCTTCCTGTGGACAGATAAAAAACATACAGTGAAATAAGATAGTGCTAACCAGAAATGTCTGTCCAGAATAATAGCTAACATTCCACGGTTCTCAGGATTATTACAAGTACGTTGCTTCCTGGCCTGAAGCTGTGTATATGAAGTGCAAAATAAGTGAAGGTTTGTTGTTCCGTAGTTGTGATCCTTGGGGCAGCCAAACCAGATAATCAGATTAACAGCGACAAAAAGTATTATAGGACCTGGTTCATAAGTCTTTCAATAAACATTATAAGGTCTGTGTTAAATTTACAGTGCATAGTGCAACATAGTATTTAAAGATAATTCCTGTCTCCAGGATTTTGCAATCTAATAATTACCTGGTTTTACTACCTAAGTGGCTCAAATCAAACAACTGCCACAAGTGCATTTCATTTTGCTATGTAGACTTATTGTCTTAAAAAGAAATTATCCTGCAGGAATACTTGGGATGAAATAGTCCTAAACTTTCTGGGAGAAGAAAACACTAGCTATATTTTAGGGAGGTCAAAGATAGTTCTTTCTCTTTCTCTTAAGAGAAGTTAAAGTCATGAGTTCTGGAGCCAGATCACCTTAGTTCTAATCCCAGCTCACCACTTTTTAGGTGTGTGGCATTAGATAAATTACTTAGCCTTTCTGTGTCATTTGAAATTGAGTATAAAAATAATACCCACCTTGTAGAGCTATTGGGAGAGTTGAATATGACAATCTTGTATTGTCACATTAAATCTCAATTAATATTACTTCATGGCTGGGCGAAGTGTCTCACACCTGTAATCCCCGCACTTTGGGAGGCCAAGGTGGGTGGATCACCCGAGGTCAGGAGTTCAAAACCAGCCTGGCCATTGTGGTGAAACCCCATCTTAAAATATACAATTATTCATTATTAATTAGAGAGAAAGAAAACTATAAAAAAGGAAAATGGATTTCTTCAGCTATTAGTTGATTTTACGGTCATCGCAGGGTGCAAATCTGTCGTTTCTTCAGTCAGAAAAGTCAGCATTTTGCTGGTGAACATGCCCACAAGCTAACAAAAATCATGTATTTACATCATTTGGCAAGGTGGTCACCACCGGTGAGGCCCAGTGGGAGAGCAGGTTTCTCCACGAATGCCAATCGCAGTTTATATTGTCAGTCACTTTATCAGTTGCCCTTAGGTTTTCTTTCCATAAGGAGTAAAGCTAAACACGATGAGATCATTCAATAAAAGTGACTTGAGACTTTGTCACTTTCATCACTTTCCAGATTACAGCACTCAGTGTTAATTCCAGCCATTTATACTTTCCAATAATAGACATATGAACATACTTTCTCTTTTTTTCTGTGAGCCAGTTCTTATTCAACAACAGGGAAAGGAGGGGCAAAGAAGTCACTCCAGGCTGAGTAATATCTGGTCCTATCATCGTTCTAAATAAGGAAATATGGGGTGAACCACTTTAAGAAAGAGAACTTGCTTGCCAGGTAGAGGGATTTGTTTCTGGTGGAATCCTAAAGTCAAATGTTAATAGTCTTCAGGACGAACCTTTCTTTTGATCTTCTCTACTGATGAAGATAATAGAAAGCTGATAAAACAGAGCTAGCTGATGCCTATGTCTTCAGAGAGTGGTAATGTAGGCATTACAATAAAGACTTTTGACATTTAGAGGTAAAGCTTTTGAATGAGATTTATAATTTTTGAACAAAAGCTTTATTACTGAGGCTAGTCAGTGGCTATCAGCTAGACCAACTATTTACAACCTTAAATCAAAAAAGGATGGATCAAAAAAATTCAGAGAAAAATCAAACAGCTTCCAGCTAGTGTACAGTTAATATAAATTGTCAATCCAGAGGCCTAGCAACCTTGCCCAAATCCATCTTAGTAACAATGCTCTTGTTTAAAATAACATAAAATAAAATAGTTGCACTAGCACTCATGTCTATTCATCATTCAAGAAAAATTCATGCCCAATTCACTGCAGTCTGCTTTCTTTGTGTCTCTGGAAGCTGCTTGCCTCCTTAGATGGGAGTGATTTAAAAGAAAAGGGGTTGGAAATATACAGAGCAAGTCAATAATCCTTTTGGCAAGAAAAGTATACAAACAATGGTGTAAAATGCATTGGAAAATAATCCTGCTGATACGCTACAGAGTGACTGACACTCTGTAAGCTTTCAGGCACAATAAGGGAGCCTGAACCTTCACACTCACACCCCATTCAAACTCCAATAAAAATGTTTTCAAGAAATGGCTCATACTTATTTATTCGTACATCCAATATCATGTAAGAATGTCAAAATTCTCCATCCTCTGCTGTGTAACCTGGGCTTTTAATTTCTCCCACCAAAAGTGCCTATGGCATACTCCTTCCCAGATCAAACGATTAAAGCAAAGGCTGGAAAACTTTGCACTAAGAGCCAGTCTGAAAGAGACCCTGCAGTCCTCATTCCTCTCTTATTACTGCTCCCCAGGGCAGTGGAGGCCAGGCCTGGGGAAGCCAAGGAGACCTGAGCCAATGCCTGCCGCGATTCAAGTCAGACACCCTCTGATCTCCTGTGGCTGCTGTGAAGCGGGTCCAAGTCTAACTTCTCACCGAGGTATTTCCCCAGCAGCTTTCAGAGCAGATGGGTTCGGGTTGCACTGCGAACGCCCGGAGTGGGTCTCAAAGACCGGGTATCTTCTTGCCGGCTTGCACGCCAACCTCGGTGACCGAGACCCATCTGAGAACTCTCCGGGACACACAAGGGACTGTCACAGTAGGGAACACACATTCACACGCGCACACCCTCAGGCACAGCCTCCAGCTTGCAAAGAAACCTGTAAAAGGCACTCTCTTACCTTATACTTCATTTCGGCAGGGGTGGGTTGAGCCGTTTTCCCACACTAGTTAGACTGCATTGAGCACTGCGGTGCCCGCCCCTCCATTGAGTGCAGCGCTGGATGAAAGCAAGGAGGTCCGGGGCAGAGCCGCTTGTCACTCGCAGCGCCTCCCCAAGCCTCTGAGCTCACTGTTGTGACTGCGGCGGGCTGATCGCGGGCCTCATTTGCATGCCGCCCCACCATTGGCTAGTGGGACAAGGTAACGCTCAGGCCCTGCCCACCCCTAATTCTGAAAAACTGACAAAGAACTTGTAATGTGATCGCTTCTTTTTGCATTATCAGAGGGTGGAAAATAAAACAGAAAGTGGGGAACCGTCTTGAACCTTACTCTGCACCCCCCCCTTAACCCCCGCTAAAAAAGAAGACAGAAAGAAAGAGAAAGAACAGGAAAAGGAGATGCATTCTTTTTAAGATTAACCCAAATTTTAAAGAAACCGAATTCACAAAAGCAGTCTGACAGTAGCGCTTCCTGTGACCTAGCAACTCCTTCATAAACGCATTTCGTTTCAAAGCCATTCACCTCACAAACTCTACATGAAACAAAAGGTTTTCTGTCTCCGGGCCCCTTTTTACTAACCACCCCTGCTGATACCTCTCTCTCTCTCTGTCCCTTTTTCTTTCCCTCTCCTCCCGCCTCCTTTTGGTGGCTGTTTGCTTTTTTTGTTCTTTTCAACGTTCAAAGTACTTTGCTATGTCAGTCTGCAAGGAGCTGGAAGACAATTCTCCCTTAGTGAAAAGGAACCCTCTAGCACACGCACCAGGGTTTTCCTGGACAGCTTCTCACCAGGGCCTCAGAGTTGCTGGTCACACATATTGAGCGACCTTCAGTGGCTTTGCTGAGGATAAAGGTTAGATGTGATCTCTCAGATGGGGTTGACCAGGGCACGTCCTATACATCATCACCATCCACTGAGTTCTGTGTCCTTTGACGGCTGGCATTTCTAGCTCCAGCTTTGAACACTGCAGTGTTTTTCCTTCTGACCTCTCTCCTGAGGATGACCCATTAACCCACCAACACTTATTATCCAGGGGAACGAAAATGCCCACTGTTTGATGAGCCGGGTTAAAAAGACCAGTCTCTCTCCAGTGAAGAACAGAACATAATTTCTATAAAGGTTCCATTTTATGATTTCTATAGAGAAAGAGAATCACCCAGACAACAGAAATGGTCACCTTCTGCAACTCTTCTCAAGGATAGAGCAGTGAGGCGGAAAATTCCTTTTTCCTGGGCAAGACTGAGACTTGGTCAATCCAGACAATAGCTGTCCCTGAGTGGGATGCACTCCAGCCAGACTACATGACTTGGATGGAAAAATCAGCCCTTATTTATTAATTTTTCCTGACCAAGTTGGATCAGAATCTGATTCCCTTTGCCTCCAACACACAAATTCCCATTGGATGAAAACTCTACTTTTATGATCTAAGCAAAAGGAATGAGAGAGCAGCTGTCCTACAAAAGTGGTTTCCAGATAAAGGGTTGGCAGTTCAAAGTGGCACCAATTCCAGGGACATGACCCCCCAGGCCATTGTAATGAGGTTGACACACCTGTTCCAGCCTGTATTAGACCTTGTTTCTCCTCATTTGTCCTTAGAGCAAAAATAAGCGTGAGTGATTGTGCAAGGCCTTTCCGGACACAAATTAAGCATGGAGCATATTGCATTGTAAGGATCTCCCTAAGAATCCTGCAGACTTACCAGAGAGTTGTTAGTTTGCAGGAAACTGTTTTTGGAGTCTGCCTGGATAAAGGAGGACGATGAGTCGAAAGGCCTTCCCATCTGTAAGATGAGTCTTGTGGCCTCCAAGAGATCTAGATAACATTCCTTGGGCTTCCTAAGTGGTCAAGCTGAATCCTCTTTCTGTTTTGTTTGATGAGTATCATTGAGTAAGTGAGTGCTGTCCCATCCTATTTTAATGTTTTCAAACAGTTGCCCAAAGTCTGTGCTGGGAAAGTCTGTGCTTTTTGTAATTTCATTCTCTAGCTAGAAGGCTTGGTTACCACCAAGTGGCCCCCCTGCTTTCCTGTTTCTGTCCTGTAAGGTACGTAAGACACACGAAGTTCATTTCAAGAAGGCTTGGGTCAGCATACAGTTGGCTGCACAAAGGGAAGCACAGAGGTGTTGGAATCAGGTAAACCTATGCTGGAGCCTCAAAACATTTTTGAGCTTCTTTTTTTTGAGATGGTGTTTCGCTCTTGCTGCCCACGCTGGAGTGCAAAGGTGTGATATTGGCTCACTGCAACCTCCGCCTCCCAGGTTCAAGCCATTCTCCTACCTCAGCCTCCTGTGTAGCTGGGTTTACATGCCTCCACCACCATGTCCAGCTAATTTTTTGTATTTTTAGTAGAGACGGGGTTTCACCAGGTTGGCCAGCCTGGTCTTGAACTCCTGACCTCAGGTGATCCACTGGCCTCTGTCTCCCACAGTGCAGGAATTACAGGTGTGAGCCACTGTGGCTGGGCAATTGAGCTTCTTAATTTTGATGTCCTTAAGTACGAAATAGAGAAAATAATAATACCCTCTAGCCTCCTAATGAGGACTAAATAAGATAATGTGGATAGAATTTAATAATACTTGTTACATTGTAAGACCTTAAATGGTTGCTTGTTGTTACTAATTGTTATTTTAATATTAATGCCAGATTTATGATACATTATTTTGTTAATATTTCATATAACATTATTGTTATATTCTATAGTAGATTATCATTTATTATTGTATTAAACATAACTAATGTTGCTATTGGACTGCTGTTGATAAGTTTGGTAGACATTCAGAGGAAGGTGGCGGAATCCCCTTCTCTGTGTGCCATTCTTTCATGAGGCAGCTTTCTCACTGAACTAATATCACTAGAGAACCTAGCCTATGCCAGGTATCTTTCTAGGAGGGGAGGACACAGCAGGTAGCCCAAACAAACTTCCCCCGCTCATGGAGCTTACAGCCTAGTGAGAGTTGAGGAAAATAATTAAATGAATGTATAATATGATTTGCAGTGATAAATGCTGTGAAGAAAAATTAAGCAGGGAAAATTGCTGGAGGAAAACAGATCAGGGTGGGACAGGAGGTGTATTATTTTAGATAAAGTGGTCAGGGACACTCCTGGGAGGAGGTGGTATTTAAGCAGAAATCTGAATAATTTGAGGGGTCCAGTCACTCAGCGATCTGGGGGATGAGCATTCCGGACAGAAGTGGCGAAAGGAATCAGATTCTTATCCAACTTGGTTGGGGGACAGCTATTGTTTGTAGGCGTGAGCTTAGCGTGTCTAAGAGCAGCAAGCTGTCTGGTGTGCTTAGCATGGGGTACACAGGGCTGGATGGAGAGGGTGAACTCAGAGAGGTAGGCGGTAGGGAGCTTGGATTTTTTCCTGAGTGTGACGTGAAGCCTCCACAGTGTTTTGAGCAGAGAGTAATCTGTTTCTCTCTGTTTTGTTAAACACACAAGGACAGCAGGCTACTAGTTAAAATATTGAGCTCCGGTCTTAATGCAGCTTGAATAATGCAGATAGTTGTTACCTTATTAGTGTCATTTAGTATGTTTCCCTCAAAACTCTTCAGGGAAACACAAATTGTCTCAGTGAATACAGAAACAATTCCCTTCCTCATTTATTACTATCAGATGCAAAAATGATGTTTAAACTGGGCTATGTAATTGATTTATGCAGCAGCCCTAGTATTTCCATACGGATTCTCCTAAAATTGGCTAGAACTCTGGGGCTCCGGCCCCACCTCCTGCACTTGCCAGCACTCTGGTGGGCATCCCCACCTGTCAGCCTTGCCTCCTGCCTGCTCCTCAACCAAGCACTCTCATTTCTGATGCTCATGCAGGCAGGGGTAAGGGAAATGGCACCAGATGCCATTCTAATGATTTTCCAGCTGCCACTGGGCACTGGCATGAATACAGCAAAAAATCAAAAGGAAGCTAGAAGGAAGAAATACTTCTGTTGACAACTTGGAAGGAACCCATGTGGCTGCTCTCTAAGAGCGAAGGGCAAAGTCACAGAACAGAGCATGTGAGGGCAGGAAGTGACTTCGGAAATCACCTAACCAGCCACTCAGAGAGAGAACAGAGCTGTCACTCAGAGAGGTTGAGTGCCTCACACAGGGTCCCACCAGCTTGAGTTACAACAGCAATCAGTGGTGAGTTCAGGCTCCTGAATCTCTTGGTCTGGTCTATTCTAATGATTTCTTTTTAGTTTCTTTGCCTAACTGTCTCTCTACTGTCATCTATCTTCTACATTGCTCATTACGTGTTTCATTCCTAGAATACAGAGCTGATCACATTACTAGCATGTTTAAAAACCTCTAGTGACACTTCAATGCCTTAAAAAGCAAAATCTGGACACTTTGCTGTGGACCACCATCTGAACCCACCCTTTCTTTCCCCCTCTACCCACCACCCCATCCCACACTCTAGCCACATGCGCGGGTGTTGGGGTTGTGGGGGACTTACGGATTCCAAGACGGCTTGCACCTTCCTGACTTGCACAGGCAGGCCTGTCCGCTGAGAATGTCCCCGCTTCACTCTTCTGCTATCAAGCCTGGCCTCAACACTAACCCTTTTGTGTATCCTTGTCTGCAACCCCCACCCTGCCCACCTCGCCCTTTCAGAACTAATTCCTCCCTCCCTTCACTATGCCCCCATTGTACTGGAACACGGCCCTATTATGAGGTCTTTCCATGTTGTCTCATAATGATTTGTTGATGTCTGTTTCCCCAGCCCTGATGTGTGCTCCTGGGGAACAGGGTGGTATCTTGTTCATCTCTGTGGCCCCTGTCCTGTCGTGTACCTTACAGGTGCATAAATGCTTGCAGAATAACTGAGTAAGAAGATACATGTGACTTCAAAGAAAGTATGTTTATCATGGGGTTCTGTGTGGTGCTCAGGAAGGGAACAGGGAAGACATGTTGCCCCCCTGCGTTTGAGTTTAGCAGTGTGTTTTCCATTTATTTAAAATGGAGTTAGGATGCACCTTTTCAGAACCAACTCAAGGCCTGTTGCTAGTTCCGCATCTATAAGCCAAGAATAGCTTTTACATATTTAAGTGGTTGGGAAAAAAAACCAAAGACGAGACTTGAAAATGATGTGAAATTCAAATTTCTGTGTGTATAAATAAAGTTTTATTGGAACACAGCCATTGTTATTCATGTAGGGATGTCTTTTGAGCTGTAATGGCAAACTCTGAGCAGTTGCCACAGAGATGGGAAAGCCCCCAAAGCCAAAGAAAAAGTATTATTTGGTCATCTCTGGAAGTTTGCTGAACCACACTCTAGATTAGAGCAAGGTATATGTATGCCTGAGTTCAGGATAAAGTATAGATCTTTCCACATCTACAAGGGAACAATCTGGAAGCTGAGTGAGTGCTAGACCAGCGGGACAGCCCAGTCCTAAAAAGAAACCATTCTAGGGCCATGTTTTATCATTTCTAGTCTGACATTAGTTTTTAAAAATAATCTACATATACCAAAGTTATTTCAAAAATAATTAGAGGCAGCAACTTTTCCAGTCTCTTGCAGGTCACCAGAAACCTCCCCAAAGACTAGCCATTGAGAGTTTTCTCCTTCAATCCAACTGATCCTTGGTTCATTCAGCCTCGATTGAAACCCTCCCAGCTGCCAGGCCCTGTGCCAGACGTTTACAAGTATGAGTCCATTTAATTTCATCTCACGTAACAGTCCTATGAGGTACTTTGTATTGTTCTTATTTTGCACTTCACAAAACCAAGACTGGAGAAGTTCTGGAGCGTGCACCGACTTACAGGGTGATGGCACGTTTCGTTTCTGAACACGGGCTCTGTGGTTTCTGAGTCTGTATGGGCCTGACCATGGAGTTATACTGCTGCCAAAGGCTTCCTCTCTTCATATGAACGAATGAATTAATGAACTTCATTACCTGAGCACATGTTTGTCTGCTCAATAAGGTCAAGTCTCCACCCTAGTGGGACTAAATTCAACTCAGAAACAGTTCTTGAGTTGTGAGGTGGCTGATGCAGCAGTGTAAATACAAATGCACACAAACGCCCCTTACTCACCGGCACTTTCCAGCCTGTATGTGTGTAGTTTGTCTTTCATCATTCTGCCCTGCTTCGTGGCTCTGCTTACCTACATCCCATCCTTCCTTTACCTCTTACCCCATCTTCGTTATAAAAGCTTTCCTAGAAAAAATCTCTCCATCGTTGCTCTTCTCCCTCCAATCTTTCTCTGTATCTCTGAACTCCCATCACCTGTGGCCTAAGCCAATGGTTCCCAAATCCTATTTCCCTTAAGAAACAATTAGGAATGTGTAGGCCTCTCTCCTTTAAGTATAAGCCTCAGTAGGCTTAGTATGAGGCCATGGAAACTACCCATTTAAAATGATCTTCATGGCTGGTTGTGGTAGCTCACACTTGTAATCCTAGCACTTTGGGTGGTCAAGGCAGGAGGATTGCTTGAGCCCAGGAGTTTGAGCCTATCTTGGGCAACATAGGGAGACCCCATCTGTACAAAAATAAAATAAATTAAGTTAGCCAGGTGTGGTGGTGCATGCCTGTAGTCTCAGTTACTTGGGAGGCTGAGATGGGAGGATCACTAGGGCCCAGGACGTCGAGGCTGCAGTGAGCCGTGTTTGTGCCACTGCACCGCAGCATGGGAGACAGAGTGAGACCCTGTCTCTAAAAACTAAAACTAAAAAAATCTGCGTATGGCCTCTAGTCAGTTTTTTGTCTATAGCACACCATTTAGTGCTTGATTACTGCATTACATGGTTTCCTTTGTGAGAGTTTCTTCTCCACAATGAGATTTTGAGCAATTTATAGAAGAGGGTTCTGTCTTTTCTTTTGTTGTATCCCGTTTTGCACCTATGTAGGCGACTGAATCCCCTCTTTTGTCCTCCCAAAACCCTGTGTCTTGTCTGTGCACACTGCCTTCACTGAATTCAACAGGGGAAAAATAAGCCACTTCTCAGAAGGTGAGGGAATGAGCTCCTCTCACTTCAAGGCAATAAACCTCTTTTATCTGTTGAACTGGGCAGGCTCCTGGAATGGATGAAAGTCTATTATTAGAGAAGAGCCTGAGAACAGTCCTAATGCTTGATTCTTTACATACTGTGAAATGGGGCTTTCATTCACTTTCCTGCTGCTAACGTTTTGGCACAGGAGACCTCATGAAGACCACCCGACCTTACACCCAACTACCTCTTGACTAACGGTGTCCTAGGAATACATCCTATTTTCTGAAAGACTTGTTAAGGCAATATTTTTAAAAAAAAATTGTTCCTGCAGATAGAGGGTAGTGTTTTCTCAAAAGGCTCCTTGACTCATGATTCTTAAATTTCAGCAGGCTCTCATGATATGGCCCCTGACAACCTCTACTCTCACTGAGCCCTCTTCCTGCAGCAATCTGCCTTCCATCTCTGTGAGGTGGATTTTAATTCTCCCAAGGGTGACGTGCTAAAATTGAATGTCTGAGGCCCCTCCTAGTTCTTGATAAACCATGAAATAGTACATGTAAAACCGTGTCACTACCACGCTACTAAAAACCTAGCCAGGCCATCTTAAGTGAAGCGATGACAGGTAATATCCTGACTTAATGTTTAAAAAACTGCAATTGTGAAGTTTTGATGTTTAGTGTTATTATAACTTTGGAATACTTAATTACTACTTTTTTTCTTCAAAGAATTAAAAAACGTTGACAGATTAAATTATGTGTTAAATAAATTCACTCGACTCTAGTGAAATGTGACAAGCAATTGTGCGGCTCTATTTTAGCGTTTTCTTTATATGAAAAACTTGGAGGAATTAATTTAAAGGGGAAGTAAACAGAAAAAGTAGAAACACGTAAATAAAGATTGAGGCTTATGTATCTCCATAAATGTACAAGGTTCACATTTCTGCTCTTTATGTGTCCGCAGCTAGGCAAAGGCATCAGTTGAACAACTGGAGTTTAACAGTAAAATTGTGCAGACTGCCTGGCAAAGCCTGTCTCCTATTTTCTCTCTCTCTCTTTTTTTTTCTCTCCGGTTTTCTCTAGCCGTAAGGTGTTCTGCTATTACATGCTTTAGTTTGTCCAAATAAACAACTTGTTATATGAAACTGTCATGAAAATCTTCTTGCTGATACAAACTTCACACTGCGGATTTTTACAAAGGTTGAGGTGATCTGCCAAGACCAAATAAACAGGAATTTCATGGCTGAAATGAGAGTGGCCGTCTCCTCTTTCCGGAGGCACTGCCTAACACAGTCATCTTGGTGCCTAATACCTATTAAATGACGGGGAGCAAAGACATCAGGTCACTTGCTAACCCTTTATGCTTCCTCTATATGTTCTTACATTTGAAAAGTCTTGACCAGGCATGGGGGCTTACACCTGTAATCCCAACACTTTGGGAGGCTGAGGTGGGCGTATTACAAGGTCAGGAGTTTGAGACCAGCCTGACCAACATGGTGAAACCCCGTCTCTACTAAAAGTACAAAAAATTTAACTGTGCGTGGTGGCACGCACCTGTAATCTCAGCTACCCAGGAGGCTGAGGCAGGAGAATTGCTTGAACCTGAGAGGTGGAGGTTGTAGTGAGCCGAGATGGTGCTACTGCACTCCAGCCTGACAACAGAGTGAGACTCCATCTAAAAAAAAAAAAGAAAAAAAAAGAAGAAAAGTCTTCCTGACCTCTCTGGCATACGTATTAGTACTCTCTATGTGATGTCACGTGATCTTTCCTATATGCCCTGTCATGACATCATGTGATATGATGGGACTTTGGAGCCCTCTCCTACTCTCCATGTCTTGCTATTGTCTAGTTGGACTCAGCAGAAAAGGCTTATGGATTGTGTGCCCAAGCTTCCTAAATGGGCTGGATGTTCTGTTTCCAGTATCCTTCTGAGCTTTGCCATTCTCTGTGCACACTGGCCTCTGAAAGTCATCACCCACACCAAGCATCCCGCATAGCTCCAGGGACAGGGGTAGGGACGGCACGGAATGGGGGAGAAGGGAGTGTTTTAAATACCAAATAGCCACTTGTAATGCCCAGGATACATCATTTCTTCAGGGGTTGGAGATGCATTTTCTCCCCCTCCTGCCCTGAAAGAGCTCAGCCAACCCAACCCTCCAAGAAGGCCTCCCTCCTATGCCCTGCTGCCCTCATCGGCTGAGGCTGGCCATTGTCCAGCAGGCCCCGGGCCCAGGGCCCCAGGCCTGCCTGGCCAGCCCAAGCAGCCGCCAGCTGGCGCTCATGAGCGCATAAAAGGAATCCGGTTAATGCAAGGCCTGGTGGAGAGGCGGATGAGAGGAATGTGGTGGGGAACACAGCACACCCGGCAGGGTTCAAGCCAAGCTTTGGAAGAGTTTGACTCATTTTAGAAAGCAAAGTGCTCCAGCTATCAGCAATCTTTTGTTTTGTCTGCTGGAGGAATGCCTTGCCAGCGTAGGCTGAGGACTGCGTGGTGGTAAAGACACCGCTGTCCACCCTTGACTTGCTGAACCGAATGTGGACAGAGTGTTCCTTTCTGCCCACTGAGCCCAGAAATAAAGAGCAGCTCTCTTCTTTATACAAAAAGCCAAAGTGGGGGGCCTGCAATGAGCATGCACAAGACTTGAAGTCTCGCTCACTGGCACCCCTGAGCTTTACAGATGCTGAGTCTGAGTTCTCCTCACTTGCTCAAGTCCTGGCACCCTGTGATTTCAGACTTGAGGATGGAGATGAGGGAGTGTTGCCAGGGTGTTCTTGAACCCCAGTGTGTGCCATTCTCCTGACTCATGCTCTACCCAGCGTTTGGAGCTTCTGGTCTTAGGAGGGGTGGAGAGTAGTGACAAGAAGCAAGGCTGTCCCCTCCTGGCCCCCGCTGAGAGAGGCCAGGTCTTCTCCCAGCTTTCATTTTGCCAACTTAAATCCACTCTAGGTTTGCAGAAGTCACCCCCTGTGCAGTTCTGGTCACCAGGAAAAAAAACCACATCCTTCCTTTTTACCCAGCTAGTTCTGTGCATTTCACTCTGTCCTCTCAAGCCCACTCTGGGACTTGGCTCCCCCAACTATCCCCTCTCTCATGCACCCCCTAATCTTTCCCACCCTGCTTTCTGCAAGTAAGTTCAGGTCTTCCTCACCCTAAAAACAGATTCACAGTTTCTTGTTCAAAAACCTGGAGGCCAGGCGAGCTTATGGAATTCAGAATATTTCAGATTTTAGGAAGAGATTTGGAGCATATACCACATACTACAAGGCACGCCCAGTGAAATCCACGGCTGCGTCCCATAAGCAAAGGCATGCATGTTTCAGCAGTTGAATCTACAGAGTCACACCAAGTGGGTAGAAGAATGCACATCACCTCGGGCTAACTCCGCTCAGGCTGTGCTGCCAGTGAACTATGAAAATACTCCAGATTTTTACATTTTATTATTGTGGAGGCGTGAATATGAGCCACATACACGTTCTCTGGGTCTTCAGGATCTTCCCTTTGCCATCTCTCCTTCCCCAACACTGACCAAGTGCCCTTTCTCTTTCACTTGCCATGACCAGAGAGTGGATGGTCCAGAGTCGTGGCCTCCTGCTCAGCCCTCCAGGCGTCTGCTTCTGACCCCTGTTCCATCAATAACCGTCAAAGCCATTGATGCACAGAATAGGAGT
The DNA here is from genome assembly GCF_009761245.1 of Sapajus apella. Lineage (NCBI taxonomy): Eukaryota > Metazoa > Chordata > Mammalia > Primates > Cebidae > Sapajus > Sapajus apella. The sequence goes on along the minus strand of NW_022437010.1, from coordinate 541,950 downwards.
AGTGTTGAAATTACTAGAAAAAAGAAATGAAAAAGACTTGCAAAATGCAAACCTTGATGATGATCATGATCATGATGGTAATTGAATTCAGCTGATAGAAAATGACTCCTAATGGCTGTCAGAGCTCCAGAACACTAGCTCTCAATTTCTGCACCTACCTGCCCATGGGCCTGTCTAGCATGTGGCCTGGTGCAGGTCTGCAGATCACATTTTGAGGAGTCCTGCTCCAGGGGAACCTCCAACCTCCATTATCCAAGCCGGGGGCTCTTCTCTGCCTGCCAACTCTGATCTCCCCTTAACTCCTGAAATTCCCTGTCGAATTTCCTCTGTCATGAAATCAGCTCCTTCGGTTTCCACAGCAGTGGGCTCCTCTGATTCTTCTCCTTCTCTTGCCAATATGTTTCAGTTTTCTTTCCAGTAGCCTTTCTTCAAGGTTCCATTCTCAGCCTTTTTCCTTATGTATTTTCCTCTTTATCTATCTCATGCTCTCGAAGATTTCTACTCTGATGACAATCACATCTCTCAACCTGTGTTCTGGGTTCTAAGCCCTCATTTTCTACTGCATCCAAATATTCCAGAGGCATCTCATAAACTCCTCATCAAATATTAGAATGATTAATTTTATGTGTCAACCTGGATAGGCCATGCATGGTAACCAGATATTTGATCCAACACTAGCCTAGATGTTGCTGTGAAGGTATTTTATAGATGAGATAACATTTAGATCAGTAGACTTTGAGTTAAGTAGATACCCTCCACCTTGTGGGTGGGCCTCAACTAATTAGATGAAGGCCTTCAGGGAAAACAGACCGAGGTCCCCCGAGGGAAGAGGGAATTCTGTTCCAGTAGCCTTCAGACTCCAGCTGCACCATTAGCTCTTCCCAGGGTTCCCATGCTGTGGATCTACCCTGCAGATTTTGGACTTGGAGCCAGTTCCTTAAAAATATACCAATCCTTGATTCTCTTTCTCTCTCTCTCTACACACACATATGCATGTGCACATGCACACACGCCCAGATACACACATATCCTGGAGAACCCTGATTAATACACATATGAATGGTAAATTCCCATTGAAACAGTGTCTGTTTTAAACCATTCTCTTCTATTTATGACCCTACCAGTCACCTAGAATCAAAACCCAGATTGATATTTTATTTCTTTCTCCCACCTACATCCCACATCCAATCAGCTGCCAAGCCACATCAATATTTAAATACCAATATTTAAGACATAAATCCCCTTCTTTTCATTCATCCACAAAGGACAGTCCCAACCCCCACTCAGGCCTGGTTGATCATAGAATGCATCCTCTTTTCTTCAGTGACTAATCTGAGAACTTGACAAGTAACTCAGAGACAGTCAATCTAAGATCTTTGAGATTTTTGTATACGAAGCCTGGGAGAGAGACAACTTCTCTGTTTTTGGATCATAGACTGTAAATGTGTCCTTAGTGGTGAATATCTATTTCCCCTTGTAGAGGAAGTCAATAGCAAGAGAGAATGAATCCATGTGCAAAAAGAAGCAAAGACAGTTAGAGTGGAGAATGGAGAGAACCCTAATCCTGTTGTCTGCACCTCTGGATCCAGCCATGCCTGAAGTCTACTCTTAGACAACTCAATTCAGAAGATCATAAATACACACTCCTGGCTAACTTAGTATGAGTTAGATTTCTTTCACATGCAGTGACAGCATCCTGACTAACCTTCTACCAGAAAGTATTTTCTTAAAAGGCAAAGACTATATCTTACTCATTCGCACTCCCTGTGGCAGCACATATAGGGTCTTGGAGATTATAGGCACTCAGTCAATATGCTGTGTTGAACTCCCAGCCTGTCTTTAAGGTATCAGCTACATTGTGAACTTGTGTGTGGGAGGAGAGGGAGATGTGACCGAAAGGAGCATTTTCTGTGGCTGCTATGATGGCAGAAATAGAAATGAGACTTAGTATTAGGAACATTCCAGGGTCATGGTGATTTGGAGCATGGTGACCCAAAGGCGAAGCAGACCCAGCCTTTTATTTCAGGTTCATTGATTTTAACCCAAGCTTTAACAATGAAAGGAAAAGCAACACATATTTTTGCTATTGTGTGTGGGCCAGCAGTGTTTTGTCTGCCTGTAGATCTGTATAAATATTTATATTATGTTTCCTTGCCAGTTAACTTGTACTTGTTAATCCCTGCTGAGATTTCATTCACCCGTCCACCGATACTCACTAATTGTCCAACGTAATGGTAGTCACCTTGGGAGCTACAAAGATGAACAATCCCTAGGGGCTGCCCTACTTCTTCAGTACCCATTACAGTAGCAGCCAGTGCGGCTGCAGGAAGATAAACTTGTGTTGGGGGAAAAAAATCACACCGTAAAGTTATGTAAGTTTCTATTTTAAATTCATCTGGTTCTAATTTACTAAATTTAATGCTTTAGAGCCAATGCCAAAGTGCTACATTTGATTTGTGGAAATACTTTAGCACATTTTTCCATCGTGCTCTTGAACAATATATTTACCGCCCTTTTGTTATGGTTAGAAAGATTATGGACCTTAAAGAAAGCCCTCTTTATGAGCTTGCTGATATTTTGTTATAAAATGCTGTAAGATGGAATAAGCCTAGTAAACAATAATATTCACGTAGAAGCATTCCACATGGTTTAGCTGGTTTTTTTTTTTCTTCTTCTTTTTAAATTTAACAAGGATATCCATCTGGAAAATGGATGTTTAAAAACTTTCACTATGCCAAACCACTTCTTTTCAGAGCAGACAGTATTTTTTTTGGGTGGGGGAGCGGGCAGGGATGGGGATGGATTTTTAAATAGCAGTCATACTGTGCTATACTGCTAACATAATAATAATGTTAATACCAAAGGACAGAAAGATGCCATGGACCCGGACTTCCAAGAGGGAGCTCACAGGACATTCCAGATCCTTCCGACAAAATGAACTGAATGTAAGAATATCGACCTAAGTGCCGTTTGTGCACTGGCTCAGGGCCTGGCACAACCTGCAGGTTGAGGGGGGTTCCGGGGCTGCTTCCATCTCTCTCGTCCTCCTTGACAGGCTCATTTCACTGCTATCATGGGTTCCAGTGATAGGCAAAGGCAGATGGACCCCAGGTCCCAGGAATGAACAGTCATGATGGGGCCCCGCAAGCCCCAGGCTCCATCAGTTACCTGGCAGGGCATCATGGCCTCTACCCTGTGGCCTATTATAGAAGAATTAAGATCTCGTGCCAGCATTTTCGCTGAAGCCTCCCAGATGGGCTGCAGTTTAGCCAATGAAGCCTGCCTTGAATTTTCACAGCGGCATTTAAAGCTCAAGTGTGGACTCCTTTTGCTCCTGCTTTCGGGCTCTGCTCAGCTTACCAAAAATGAGAGATTTTTCACTTCACACCCACATAAAATAAGACGGCAACCTGGGAAACTCCCCCTCCGCCTAGCAGCATTAAAACGAAGAAACCTCATTTCTTTCAAACAGAGCTTAGACATCTCTTACAAAGGAGAGGCTGCAAAGGCTGGGCCAGTCAACATGTTTCTGATCCAACAGGCTCTCTTTGCCTCCAGTTATGTGACTTAGGCTGCAGGGGCTCAGACGCATCAGAATGATGACATGTGACTGTTCTTGGCTCCAGGGCTTCAGATAACTGTGTCCTGCAACCTCCCACATCAAGATGAGGCCTGTTTGTGAAGGGACACTCTAATGTGGCTCTTCCCTGCCTAGCCAAAGAAGATTTGTGCTCCCAACTCCCTTGCCTAGAAGTTCAGTCTTCCCATCTCCCCTTGAAAACACTGCAATATGAAATGAAAGTTTAAAACAGTAACCAAGTGGCCAGGTGCTGTGGCTCACACCTGTAATTCCAACACTTTGGGAGGCTGAGGGGCATGGATCACCTGAGGTCGGGAGTTCAAGACCAGCCTGATCAACGTGGAGAAAGCCCATCTCTACCAAAAATACAAAAATTAGCTGGACGTGGTGGTACATGCCTGTAATCGCAGCTACTTGGTGGCCTGAGGAAGGGGAATCACTTAAACCTGGGAGGCAGAGGTTGCAGTGAGCTGGGATTGCGCCATTGCACTCCAGACTGGGCGACAGAGCGAAACTCAGTCTCAAAAACAAAAAGACAGTAACCAAGTAAAGAGAACATCATGATCTCTCCCTTCTTCTGAATTCTTTGGAATCTCTTTTACTTTGTTCTTCAAGTCCATTCATTCCTCCCTGCATGCTCAAGTTAAGTCTGTCCTCCTAAAATTGACTCCAGCCTCTCTTGATGAGTCCTTTTTCCTGAATTTGTACTATGCTCAAAGTCAGTTCTACTAGTTCAACATGGGGGTCATGGTGCTGTTGTCTGCCATGTATGAATTATTAATGGTGCCCCACCTTTCATAACACTTGACCTTAGAAGTAGGTGATCCCCTGTTTGTCACAAACTATAGAAATTTGTTTTTATTGGGATGTAATTCACCTACATGAAATTCACAATTTCAAAGGGTACTCTACAGTGTTTTATAGGATATTCACAGAGCTATTGCAACATCATCACTATCTAATTCCAGAACTTTTCATCACTCCAGAAAGAAACATCATGCCCATCAGCCATCATTCCTCATTTCCCCCCCACCCCCAGACCTCTGGCAAATACTCATCTCATTTCTGTCTGGCAATAGCAATTTAGAACTGACTTCATGCATTTTTATTTTCAGCCTGATTTCAAAGGCTAACATAAACAAGAGATTGGCTATTAACATTTTTGTATGTATTTCAAAAGATGACTTCAGTTGCATGAACACATGTATACATTTAGCACATGCAAGGGAACGTGGAGTGATAACAGCCAAAAAATGGTAATAAAATAGAAAAGAAAAGCAAAATGTGGGGTGTGTGTTGGTGATGCTTTAGAAGGCTTTTAGAAAGAAAGGAGAAAGAAGGTCCCACGAAAATGGGAGATTATTCCTTTGTAGGCTTTCCACTGGGACACATCTATTTTTCAGATGGTTTTGATTCAGGCTAGGTATATTATCTCCATTTTTAAGAGGTTTTTTTAAAGAAACTTCATCGGATTCTTGGAAGACAATTTTTGGGACATAGAGCTGAAAGTTTCAAGGTGCCGTTTTCTATAAGATCTTCCCAAAAGAAACACTTAAAATGATGACATATTTGTCACTTCTTACTTAAAAAATATAAAAACAATAGATTTGAGAAGAAAGAAAACAAGAAAGAAAGAAAGAAAGAAGAAAGAAAGAAAGAAAAAGAAAGAAAGAAAGAAAGAAAGAAAGAAAGAAAAAAATGGAAAGCCTTTACTTCGTAGAAGTCATATGCCAGATACAGCTAAGTGCACCAGCTCTTCTCCATAACAACAAATCAGGGAGGGGTAATCCCACATCTAGAACCTGCCACTCAGGAAGTAACCGCTTTGCTCAGGATCACACAGCAAGGATCTAACCGAGGCTCATCTGGTTCCGGACCTCATGCTCGTAACCTTGTTATTGCCTTTGAACACTGCAGTTCTATATATTCTCAAACTGGCCCCCAAAAGTACCCTAATAAGAAAATTGATGTCATACAGAAAACAGCAATAGGTATTACATTTTCTGCTCTTGGAGAACAGCCTGGGCAGGGAAGGGGCGTGGCTGTTCTGCGGGCTGCTGAGGGTCCTGGCTTCTGTGGCCCTCCGTTCTTCATCATAGAAGCCATCAGAGCCTTTGGCCTGTCACGTCCCAAGGCCAGGCCCATCCAGAACGGTCAAGCTCTGGTTGGCACTAAGGCCCCAGCATACCCCAAGTGCTACCCTGATCTCACCTGGTTCTGGTAACTTGCTCAATGTGGGACTGAGGCCCCAGCTTGGCCGTGGGATGGCCCTGCTACCTGCACACGGCTCGCCCTACAGTACTGGTCTCTGAGGACTTGGTGAAGTGACAGCTCAGTGTCTTTTTCCAGCAACCTACCCTCTCCTCCATTGGATCATTGAATAGCGATTTTCCTCAGCCCTGCCTTCTCCCTCTCTCTTCTCTCCCCAGTGTCCACAGTCATGCTAGCTATTCACAAGCCAATGACTTACCAGTTTTCATCCCCATGATGGGTAATTTTATATGTCAACGTGACTGGGCTACGATGCCCACATATTTGGTCAGATATTATTTTGGATGTTTCTATGAGGGTGTTTTGGAATGAGATTTACATTTAAACCAATGGGCTTTGAGTAAAGCAGATTGCCTTTCATAATGTTAGTGGGCGTTATCCAATCAGTTGAAGCCCTAAATAAAACAAATATATATTGAGTCCTATAGGGTTAGGTTTGACTGTGAGTGACAGAAAAACCTTAGAAGAATGAGATTTAAAAGACAGAAATTAATTTTCTTCTTATTTATTAGAATTCCTGGATTGGTTCAGGGCTTTACAAAGTCTGTAGAGACCTAGGTTTCTCTTCCCTTGTGCTTTGAAATCCTCAGCATAAGGTCCAAGGCAGCTCAAATTCTAGACATTGCTTCTAAATAACATCTTCCAGCCTCAGGAAAGAAGAAGGAGGTGAAAAAAAAGTGCCTCCTAGCTGAAAGTTGCTCCTAGAGCCTCCATTCTCATCCCATTAGTCAGATCTTGGTCACATGGTCACAACTAGCTGCAAGGGATGCTGGGTGGTGTAGTCTATATTCTAGGTGATCATTTCATGACTAAGGAAGAGGAGAATGGATATTAGAGGATGACTGCTAGTGTTGGCCACAAGTACTTACTGGGTAAATATGTACAGTAGGTGCTCCGTAACTGTGATAAATGTATACATGTGTCAGGTTTTGTCTGCCTGTTTAGATAGGCCTCTGCTCATAATAGATGGTCATGTTAGGGCACTAGGTAATAGAGTACATCTTCCTCTTCCTGCCCAGAGGTTGTGTTCTGCCTGCTGGCCTGGGCTTCCTTCTGGTTCCTGTGTCTGGATCTGCCCTCCCGGTACACACGTGGTGAGTGTGCAGGTCATGGTGAAGGGGCCCAGAGATTCCTGCCATAGGCAGATCCTTTCCAGCTGTCTCCAACTCACAACGGTGCCTGGACCATGACTGTCTGGGTCCCCACTGCCTGTCACTCCACAGGAACGGATGTACAAATGGCTGGATGTGGTCAAAGACACAGTCAGACACCCACCCCAGGAGCACAAGTTCCAGAAAGAGGGAGGGAGAGCGAGGTTGAGACTAGAGGAAGAATGTCTTTCTCCCCGCTGGCCCTTGTCCTTGGAGGTCAAAGTCAGTGTAAAGTCATAAAATTTTGTGAGATGCTGGCCCCGGGTGAGAGTTAGAGCCCCCATGACAAACACAGTAGCCAAAGCCTAAATCTAATTTGACATACCATGAAAATGAGGCAATTGTGTGTTGGCCTTGCTGGAATCCCCATGTCACCCTCTATTAATTTCTTTGTCAAGGTAGTTTCCAAAATCTCTTTTCCTCAGCATCATAAATGCTGGAGGAAAACATCCCCAAGTGCTCTTAACAGGCAGCAGGGGGCTACTAACTGCTCAGAATCACATCCTGAATCTACCAAAGACAGTTTTGCTGCCCATCCTGTGACCAGAGAGTTCTCTGGCATTTGTTGGCTGGCATGGCATTCTCTGCTGACATTCACCCAGTGGGAATCGCTGCTCCCCAGGTCCCCAGGAGAGACTGGTAAGCTGAGCCCAGGCCTGGCTTTTGAGCTGGACAATGACTGTTCGCTTGGGATAAAGGAGCTGGAAATGCACTGTGGCTTCGACTCTGAGATTCCTGAAGTAGGCGCAGGGCCCCACACCCACCTCTCCTTCCTTTACACTTTGCCACTTCAGGATGTGTCAAAGTTCCCATGTGCAGATCATTTTAACAAGGTCCCAGGCCGAGCCCACGGGTTAACAACATTAAAATAATTCTTCGTACTAGACTGGGGGGTAAAACGACACACCTGCAAATTCCCTACTACCTTTAGTCATGAACTTTGAGACAGTATTTTATATTTTAATTTCTCTAGGTACCAGGCCTGGTTTTTCCACCTGTGAAAATGTCTCCAGAATTTTGCTGCTGTAAGGAGACTTAAGATAATCGGGTATAGGATAAGTGCCTGTTAAATTGGAGCTTTAAAGAAACATAACCTACAATGGAAAGAATAAATCTTATCCTTTAAAAAATGATATTGTAAAAAAATTGGCCAGCTATTATTTCATTCTCTTGATCTTAATTTGCTCAACATGAGAAAGTCAATTCAAATGTAACCCATATGGTCAACTCCATAATACCATGTCAGGTTACAGCAATCAGTAAAGGTGTTTTGCTGTCGGAGTGGTGGTTGTTTCGATTGAATCACATTTCTTTTATTTTCTTTTCTTTGAGACAGAGTCTTGCTCTGTCACCAGGCTCCAGTGCAGTGGTGTGATCTCAGCTCACTGCAACCTCCGCCTCCCGGGTTCAAGAGATTCTCCTGCCTCAGCCTCCCAAGTAGCTGGGACTACCGGCACGCACCATCGCGCCCAGCTAATTTTTGTATTTTTAGTAGAGACGGGGTTTCACCATATTGGCCAGAATGGTCTTGATCTCTTGACTTTGAGATTCACCTTCCTTGGCTCCCGAAATGCTGGGATTACAGGTGTGAGCCACTGCTCCCAGTCTAAATCACATTTCTTTATCTATTGTCTTCTACTACTGTACTGAGATACCTATGGTGGAGACATTTCAGCGAGCTTAATATTAAACAGAGAGGGATACTGGAGTCTAGAGTAGTTAGGCGAGGAGCACAAATCCATGCTGCAGAGGAAATTGACAGCTTCCCCTCTGCGGAAGTCCTGAGGCCTCTTCCTCCGTCATGGTCATGATTTCCTCTCTCCCCTCTAAGGAAGGCAGGACTCACATCAGGATCTCAATTTTGAAGGCAAGAAAGCTGAGGCCCACTCTGTATCTGTAGGAGTGATTTGCCAAGGTGGCAGGGCAGTTCAGCCTCGACTCCATCTTTCCGTATTCCAGTCCAGTTCCTCCCACCCACTAGGCTCTTTTCTACTGACCCACGAAAACTTCCAGCCTCAGAAACAGTGCTCAACCATTTCAGGGATTTAGGAGCAGTGCCACAAGAGGAAAGAAAGCAAAGCAAAGCAAAACAAGGAGCACGCAAGGTTTAGCTGGAGAATATGGCCTTTTCTCTGGTGTTTCTAAAAAGAAATGACCCGTTGTGCTCTAGCTGCCCTCTGAGTCTTTGAGTAATTTCTCTGTGGCTTGGTGCCAGGTGTGGCTGAATGCTGGGTGCTCTGTGCTGCTCCATGCCTTGGCATGACTCTGTGTGTGTGTGTGTATGGAGGAGGGAGAGCGATGGGCAGAATTCTCCCCTCACCTCCTGCTTGCTTCCCGTCAATGCAAAAGCATATCTGGGTGCCGCGCTACACCTCAGGGTTGAAGGCTGTGTCGATTCCTGCCAAACACAAGAGTATGCTTTGCTGTCCCATGCAAATCAGAGCTTGTGTTAATATCTTCTAGCTGAGCACTGGAGTGCTCTCTCAGCTAGATCTTCATTTCAGGTCTGTCCTGGGGCTCTTAGCAATGCCAACCGAGCCCTCTGGAGAGCCGACTGGTATTCTCATTTTCTACCCGTCTGAGCATGTCATGAACTTTCTGGCTCACTGGGAGCTGAGAATACAGATGAACGTAAAAATCAAGAAGGGCTTTTGGAGGCTCTAAGAGAATGCCAGTCAAGCAAAGGAGTAGTAGGTTCCCATTGCAATATCGGAACCAGCTCTCATGTCCCAATTTCATAGTAACTCATGTATTATCTCTGCTTATTTTGAATGCCTCAGCAAAATGTATGTTAATAGAATTCTCTGTGGATCTGAGTAGGCTCTCTCTCCTTTAAACAAATTAACACTGCCTCCAGCCACCTCCCATGCCTCCTGGAAGCACCCCCTTCCGTGGTCAAAGAAACTGTAGAAAGCAGATAGAAGCAAGTAGGAAATGGACATCTTAGGTCCATGTCATTTATGCTATTTAGTTATATAGAGCCTTCTGCATGAGCAAAGCACTATTATCTCAATCAAAGCTGAAAATGACAAATAGAAGACAGAAATGAATTCCTAGCCTGTTAGTTTCATTTTACCAGAAAACAAAACAAAACAAAACAAAACTCTATCTCTTAAATATAGGGTTTGTTTTGTGAGTAAATTGGTTGTGTGCCCCAGGGCCTAACTATTCCAAGAAAATACATATTTTACATATTCTAAAAATAAATAAATAAAAATTAGACACAAAGAGATGGAAGTGACAAGAATATATATGTTTTTTTCTCCTAAACCTCAAATAAGAAATCATTCTTTTGGGAAAATCGGGCTTGAGCTAGATGTTTTTCATCCTTTCCTGGCAGTCCCCTAAGGACAAAGCATCATCTTCTGGGGGAACAGTAGGGGCATGAGAATGTTTAAGTATGTCTCAATGATCTAGGGGTCTTGCAAACATCTGAGTCATGAAGAAGTCAGGTCATTGTTTTCTAAGAACCTCTAGACAAGGATCAGGGTATGGTCAAAAGAAAATGCTTGGATTTTTGTCCTAACAGGTTCCCGTCTCTTTGCCACGTTCTTGAATGTGCGCAGTTATTGAACTTAAAAAGCCTTGTCAAATAAAGCTCAGTTTCAACCCCTATTGATAAGAAAGAGAAAGGATCACCTGGCAGGATCGCAAAGGAGGAAGAGTTATGCTGAAATCAAACAAGGCCTCCCCGCTTGTAGGAATCTGTCCTCTTCCTTGGAGGTTGTGGGGAGTAAGAGTACTGTAGCAGTTAGTATTTCTGAAGGTAAAATTTGATCGGGGATATGTCTCATTCTTCACTTTTATTTCCTCTGGATTGAAAAGTCATATGTCTCCAGGAAAACTGCTGAAGAATATATGCCTTTTCTTTCTCTGCACGACCCTGTGCCTGGGATCAAACTCACACTGCATGAAAATGAAAACTGAGCTTTCATGTTAACTTATTTAAAGTGTCCAAACTTGGTTCCACGTTTAAATTTTATGGTGTTTTTTGAAATGTAAAATTTTCAGTGTGGGAAGCTACGGTGTCATTTTGGAAGTCGAATCTTGTGTGGCAACATTATAAAAACTATTACCAAAGTCCATTTCTTCTTCTGGACATCACAGGCAGAAACACAAGTGTGCTTTAAGTGCATATGCGAATGCAACATCAGGATTCTGTAAAAAGAATAAAATAGATCCAGCACCCAGCCTCTAAGATAATAATGACTCTGGCAGTGATATTACATGCATATAGACAAACAAGAATACAGTAAGAAGGAATTGCAAGTGTCTGGTCATTTTGTCCTTTTTTTTTTTTTTAATGAATTGTCATTTGGAGCCACCAGTTAGTATCACGGCATCTTCAAGGTTATGCTAAAAGCACGAAGTTACAGTTGTCAGATAAAATACAGGCTGGCCAATTACATTTGAATTTCAAATGAACAACTTTTTAGTAGAAGTACATGCCATGAAATACTTGGGTTCTATTTATGCAAAAATGTATTTTTTGTTTATCTGCAACTTAAATATAACTGGGAGCACTGTATTTTTAAAAATTAACTATTTTTTAAAATTTTATTTCAATAGTTTTTGGGGGACAGGTGGTTTTTGGTTACACGGATAAGTTCTTTAGTGGTGATTTCTGAGATTTTGCTGCACCTGTCACTCAAGTAGTGTACACTGTACCTAAGGCCCTGTATTTTTATTTGCTAAATCTCACCACCTTACATGCAGAGAAACAGTTACTGCCATGACAGCTGTCTGGAGCAAGAGGAGAAATCCCACTGGGCCCCAGAGGTGGTGGTAACTTACTAATAATTAGAAAACTCTCACAACGTTTCTAGCTTTTCCCTCCCCACGGAGAGAGCACCTCTTCCCATCTACATTCTACATCCTCTCTTAGAAGTCTGAGTGGGTGGGCTGGGCGCAGTGGCTCATGCCTATAATCCCAGCACTTTGGGAGGCCGAGGCAGGCGGATCACCTGAGGTCGGGAATTCGAGAACAGCCTGACCAACATGGAGAAACCCCGCCTCTACCAAAAATACAAAATTAGTCAGGCGTGGTGGTGCATGCTTATAATCCCAGCTACTCAGGAGGCTGAGGCAGGAGAATTGCTTGAACCTGAGAGACGAAGGATGAGCCAAGATCGTGCCCTAGCACTCCAGCCTGGGCAACAAGAGTAAAACTCTGTCTCAAAAAGAAAAAAAAGAAGTACGAGTGGGTGAGTGGGTGGAATGAAACTGCATTGGTGTTTAGGTGTTATCTTAGAGCTGCCACCTGAGATTATTTCTATCACCAGAGCTTTCACAGGTATTAAACTGAATAGGACACGCTGCTTTGCAGAACAGTATGTTGGGCTGAGTCTCTTTTCTCAAGGAGTTCAGAGCCCGAAAAGGAAGACTAGCATGTCTACAGCTGATGCTATTCAAGGCAAAGTGTGGGAAGATAGAGAAAATGCAACAGGATTCAGACAGTGAGACAAGTTCTGTGAGGAATGGGAGATGAGAGAAGAGTTCATGGAGAAATGAGTGGGTGAATGGGACTGACGAGAAAGGAAGAATCTTCCGGGCAGAGATACACGTGAACAGCTCCCCATGCTGGGAGGACGGAACTGCAAAAGAAACGGAAGTAGGAATGTGTGGCTGGAGGGATTCTCTGTTCCACCCCAGGAGGGGGTGATTCATTCATTCATTTGTTTATTCAGTAGATATTTATTGAATTCCAATGTGTAAATTAATGTAAAATTGCAATTGTGTACTATGTAAGAACTATGTAAAAGAAATTCGTGGTGCTGTGAAAGGTGGTGTATGAGGCATGATCTGGTGAGGGAGGTTGGTCAAGGCCTTTATGAGAGAGGAATGGACTAAGGAGGTTAGAATCAGTCTGATGACAAGAGGTGGTGAGGGCCTGGGAGGAAGAGAACTAAGGCATCTGAAGCAGCATGTGAAGGCTCCGTGGCAGAATGAAGCAGGGGGCATCCAAGGAACTGAAAGCAAGCTTGGTGCACAGGGAGCATGGTGGGATATTAGGCTTGAGAGGCAGAAAATTCCTTAACAGATCCCAGAAAGTCTTGCATGGATCCAGATAATGGCTGGATTCGTTATCCGTGTATTTAAGCAGGAGTGTAACATAATTTATGTATTTAAGCAGGAGCGTAACATAATTAGCTTTCAGTGTGAAGGCATCCCTCTGGCTGCATAGTGGGGAGAGATGGAAGGGAACCAGAGAGCTAGGAGGAGGCTGTTTAGGAGGCTACTGCAGAAATCTGGGCAGAAGTTGAAGGGACCCTGTATTCTCCATCTCTCCTAATAATATTTTTTGCTATGGAGGAATACAGGATTAACGCCACTATGCCCCCATCAGCATGCCCACAGAGCATGTGGATCTTGGCCCAGCAAAGTGAAAAGAATTTCCCAAGTCACTATGGATGGCTTTTGCTAGAGGCTGGTAGGGCATGGGGTATCATAACTCAATCAGAGCAGTGCTCTGGAGTCCTGAGGGGATATTTCAAGCCTCAGAGAGTTAGGGGAATGTAGGAAGACTCACAAGCCACCTGGCCTTGGTGCTTCAGAACCACCTTTCCTATGCCAAGCACCTGCCAAGGCAGGGCCCCCATCTGGCTGGAATCTTCCCGGCGATATCTTCTCCCATTGGTTCCTCTCCCACCAGGTGCATGTGCAGCAGGAGGGCAGAATATTTCTGTAGTACTTGGCAAACTTGTGGAAACACTCCGGCCCACTCTGACACCATAGCGGCACCTCTGCGCTTGTTGGCTGTAGTCACCAAACAATTACCAAGAAGTGTAGGTGGTATTTCTTTCACAGTATTTATTAGTGTTTAATTTTTTTTTTTCTTTGAGACAAGGTCTTACTCTGTCACCTAGGCTGGAGTGTGGACCTTCCAGCTCAAGTGGTCCTCCCACCTCATCTTCCCGAATAGCTGAGACTACAGGTGCATGCCACCATGCTTGGCTAATTCTTTTTTTTTTTTTTTTTTTTTTATAGAGACAGGGTTTTGCCATGTTGTCCAGGTTGATCTCAGACTCCTGGCCTCAAGTGATTCTCCTGCCTTGACCTCCCAAAGTGATGGGATTATAGGTGTAAGCCACCTCGCCCGGCTGAATTCTGATACACTTATTACAAATCCTGGATTCAAAAGAGCCTTTGTGGTAGGCTGTTTGTGTCCGTAGAGGTGAATTGATTTAGGTGACATTCTGTCCTTTGTGCAAACTCTGAGCAGCTCCATGTGGATGGCGTATTTGTAGGCTGATCCACTCTTGCTCACCTTTCAACTTGACTGCAGGCCAAGCCTCTCTTGGAGAAGCATTGTTCAACCTCCCATGCCATGCTCATGAATGCCAAGAAACAAGGTAACATTTATAAGGATTGTAGGTCACTTTGGCACTCAGGCCCTGGAGAACTGTAAAGTATGGCCATTGGACTCTTGGTTCCAGACCGATACTCTTCTGGGGGCCCATTGATCACCTGCTTCAGATCCTTCAATTGGTGGAGCCCAGGGTTCCTCAACTTTGGCGTGATTGACTTCTGGGCCGGATAATTCTTTGTTGTTGGAGATTATCCTGTGCTTTTCAGGATGTTTTGCAATAGCCGTGCCCTGTACACATTAGATGCCAGTAGCACCCGCCTCCTCCAGTTTTGATAGTAAAAAATGTCTCCAGACATCAGCAAATAACCCCCCAGGAGGCAAAATTGCCCCTAGTTTGGTACCCCTGGTGTAGTCTTCCATCCTCATTGAGCTAATGGGAAAACCAGGGTCTGGAGAGGGAAGAGTGGCTTCTGAGGACCCATGAGTACACGGAGACGACCCTGGAATCAGCCCTCGGGTCTCTGCAATCCTAGTCCAGGTCCGTCTAACAGCCCCCCAGATCGACCATTTTTCCTGAACTTTGCTTTCTTTTTGCCAATGTTCCCATTCTAGACACTGCTCCTTAAATTTTCCTTTTTGTTCTAGGTTTTTCTGGGGTCTCCTTTCTCCTGAGATCTACCTGGACGCAGTAAGAGATTTGCAAAGTCGAATTCCAACGCAGCAGAAGAGCCTGGCCCAGCCAAAACTCTAAACAGGGTAAGGCTGAGGCCTCTCATTTCTGCCTTCCAGCAGCCCTGCAGAGTGACAGAAACAATGTAGAGTGTGTGTGTGTGTGTGTGTGTGTGTGTGTGTGTGTGTGGCACCAAAGGTTATCTTATTTCTTGCCTCTAGTTATTTATCCCCCACTCATGAGCACCTGTCCTTTTGTTCATCTGTTGTTTTTTGAAACTGACTCTGAAGTCTTCATTTACAGCAAAATATAAGTAACTGATCATAATCGCAAATGATTACCTTCCACAGAGTTGGAATATACCCAAAGAGGCAAAGGCCAGAGGAAAGAGAGCTCTGCTCTATTACAGCCATGGAATTGCATTCTTGAACCACACAATTATGGACTCTTTTCTAAATGAACCAAAGTGCAAACTGAAGGTAGAGAAACTCAAATTTCATCACAGCAACCCATAGAAAATGTAAGAGTTGATTTCCCATTGTAACTGCATTTTTACAGGACTCAGAGCATTCAGCTATAGGATACTCCGAGCCTGGCATGTACCTACCAGGGAGGCTCAGGGGCTGAGCCAGGCCACCAGGCTTTCATATCAGCATTTTTCTCAAGAGCTGGGCCCCAGCACCCTGGCTGGCTGGCTCTTCTATTAAAGGTGTGAATGCTTTTCTCTGAATTTTGCTTAGAGCAAGGTTCACTTAATGCTGTAACATGTTTGGTATCAGGAACTTGAAAGGAAGTGGTTTTGTTGGTTTTAATGCATTTTTTTGCATTTAAATTTCAAGTCACTCAGTTATTGATCTGAAGAAGCCTTAGTTTTGGGGTCTATTTGGCCTTCTTTGGAAGCCAGTTCATTGTCTGAGTTCTTTCTTCTCCTGTAATCTGAACTAAAGTATGCAGGTTCTGAACTACCTGAAGGCCTACAAGTCATAACACATCATTACTGACTTCTGGCTCTTCCCTTCAAGTGAGCATGAAGCTGAGAGGGGTCATTAAACTCTCCTAGAGGGTAATGTCCATTGGGTTGAAGGACACAAAGCTATAAACTTGTCAGAACAGATTGCACCTCAAAGCAAGGTAATGCTTGTCAAGAGCTGGGGGAAAGGTTGTTTATTACTTCACAGGTCTCTGGCATTGCAGATGTTGTTTCTTTCGTAAGAAAAGCCAGAAGAGCTGCCATATGAAACCAGAAAACGGACACACTTCATTTCTCTCTGCTGTTGTGTTTTCTGGGGAGACCAGTGGAGTCACTCTAGGTAGGGTTGAGGGGGACCCAAGAATATGACCAAGCCCTGAAGC
Organism: Sapajus apella; assembly: GCF_009761245.1. Taxonomy (NCBI): domain Eukaryota; kingdom Metazoa; phylum Chordata; class Mammalia; order Primates; family Cebidae; genus Sapajus; species Sapajus apella. The sequence goes on along the minus strand of NW_022437010.1, from coordinate 525,616 downwards.
AGGACCCAGTTTCAAGGTCAGGAGGGACACGTGCTTGGGCTTTGTGCTGCTCTACCAGGTGAGGTGTCCCTTCCCCTCCTCACCCAGTGACTCCAGGCAGGCTGAGAAGCCTTGCAAAACAAGGTCGTCTGGCAGCAGAAGAGCTCTTTCTACTGTTCTCTGATAATCTTGCAGGGAGTGTTGTTTTGGTAAGCGAAGGTATCTCGGAGTGTGCCCTCCACCTGGACCCTGGTTACTCGGAAATATTCTCCAGTTCACATACGCTTAAAGAACTTCTGCTTTCAAAGGGTAACCTGGAAGGGGTAGCAATGGCTAATCTCAAGTTTTTAAAACAGCAAAGAATTTCATATTCCTGTAAATTAAGCATTGGATCGTATCCTTGGAAACATCAGGATCCTACAAATGTTTGAAGTAACAGGGTTGACTTTGAAGATGAGTTCCATCCTGTTCCTAATACCAGCATTACCAAGGAGTACCACTGTGAATAGTTTTATTCGTATGTGTAATAATTTAATCTTAGTGCTCTAGGCATGTATTATTATTAGAAAAATTGACTGCTTATACAGTGGAATTTTGTTTGTATGCTCTCAATTCGAAGCAAAAACTAAAACACCTTACAAAAACAAAGAATACATAGACATGTATGGTCTGAAACATATTCCTTTACTTCCTTTGGAGTGAGAGAAACAAATTATATCTTTAGGGACAATTGATATAATTTCCAATTTTTCTAACTACAGAGGTAGGTATTGTTTCAATATAGAGTGACCAAATATTAATACTAATTAGCAATTTTAACATGTAGAATAAGGATATTGAGAATGATACCTATATTGTCAAACCTTTTCAGAGATCAGATTAGATGGTCGTCTACATGGTATGGTACAAGTAGTGCTGTGTTTGACTGCACCTTCACACACACACACACACACACACCCCCACCCACCACAGAAACAAAGTTCCTTCTCCATCTGCTGGCCTCAGTGTCAGAAATCATACCATTAGGGATTCATTCGTTTGGCTTATAGCATATAGCCTTTCTTTTAAAATACAGATAACCCTAGAAAAGGGAATTAAATAACTGGTGGTCACTTACATTACAGAAATCATTGTTTTTCATATTCCGACAGGCATAGAATTGTTAGCCATATATAAAAAAGGGTTCAAAATTATATGTTGGTATATTGACAAAAATAAACAGAGTAGAGAATGTACACTGAGAAGCTCCCAGAGGGCCTTGCAAACCTCTGTCCTAGCACACCAAAAATTTCCTGTGATAAAAATACTCAGCATTACAGTGAGGTGGTTACAAACATGGTCTTTAGAATCAGGTGGAATTGGTTTCCAATCCAGAGTCTACCACATAAAGGGTGTGTGCCTTTGGGAAAATTAATCATTCTGAGCCTCAACTTGCCCATCTGTAAAATGGGGCTAATAGCATTTATTTTATAGGGTGTTGAAATGAATGAGAGATGATAAATGTAAAGCCACATAGTAAATGGTCATGAAATGATGAAGATCACAAAGATGGTGATGAAGAAGATGATGATTTCTCATCCCACCCATTGTCACTCCAGTTCTGGGCACCAAGTGAATGGGCTTGAATTAAATGACTTATAGAAGTGGTAGAAGTTTAGCAATATGTATGCTGGGTCCTAAGTAAGTTGAGGATCGTGGACATCTGGGTGAGGATGGTATTGAAGAGGAAGATGATATAGAAAGTGTGCTAGTCATGGAAATAGTCACAAACTATTTCTCAATTTTCTGTGAGTCTTCACACCTAAGATTAACCATTCTCAGCGCTAAAAGGATGTGTGATATTGTGTGTGAGCATATCTGTGTGAGCGTGGGTGTGAGCATGTGTGTGTATTGCAAAATAATTCTCCACATTTGATCATGACCTGGTTGGCTCACTAGGGACAATGAATGACAGGTTTTGAGTTATTTTTTAATGACTATAAAAACTAAGCCGCTTTGGAAAGTAAGCTTACATGTGGCATGAGATGTTTCGTGGCTCCCTGAAGTTTTCTTTTTGCAAGATTTGAGATAACTGAGCATGCCTGAGTACCAGAGCAGTGATGATTGATAATACTAACAAAATGATGAAAATATACATTGGTACACATCTTTTCAGATTATCAAGAGTTTTCACATTCTGTGTCCCAGGCGGTTTACGTAACAACCCCATAACATAAGCTAAGCCAGGGAAGTTATTAGCTCCATTTTCTATATGGCAAAACTGAGTCTTTGGAGGATTAGTAACTTTCTCCCTGGTATTTTGCAGAACCACAATTAGCACCTATGTCTTTGCATTCTTAGTGTATGTTAAAAACCAGTAATAGAAGTAAAACAATAAAGCTTAATACAATAATTATTCTCCCATATTTCTGTTGATTTTCATTAACATATTTATGTTTCAATTCATTCATTCAACATAAATTGAGCTCTTTGCCATGTGCAAGTCATTAGAAACACAAAGATAAATATGGCACAATCATTGCTCTCAACGCACAATAAAGTTGTATCTTATCTGTTCTAAACTATACCAAGTTTATACTTTTAGCTTTTCTAATTCAAAACCGAGACATGCAACTTGGTGATTATGACTGCCTTTATGGGAACAGTCACAGAGTTTACATGGATGTGGGTCATGGAAAATCCAAGATACATGGCTGTTGTGACAACCTGTACCTTCTTTTTACTTTCTTTTCTCTGCTTCCCCTTGTTCTTGCTCTGCTAAAATCCCCAAACAAGTAAGCCTGTGTGCAGTGAAAGACCACTTTGGCTCAGCAGTGATGTTTGCAGACCACCAGACAGTCATTATTGCTATGATGTGTTAGATTCTTGTCTTAATCTGAGGATATCAAATTTGGAACTCAGCTCCTTGGAATAATTATTCCTAGTGGAAACCTCCACCTTAAACACCTTTCAAATTCCTTAACTTTATCCAACGTTGAAGCATTTCTTTTAAAGAAACAGACAAATTGAAAGACTTATGCATTTTGGAATATGCCCCAATGTAGAAAATTGGTGCCAAACATGTGCCCGGGCCTGACTTGCAAACGGCTGTGGTTTAATGAGGCCATTTGCTTTGCAGCCTGCTGGCCCAGCTTCTACTTGCTGAGAGTTGGCGGTACAAAAGCTCTGACTCTCAGATCGCCAGGGAAGCAGAGGAGGAAATCAGCAAGAAACTTCCAAAAAGAAGGCACAAAGAGGTTTTGCTTTAAAGACTTACTTTCTCGGCAACTTGAAAATTTTGGCAGCTGTGCTGGTGACAGATTGGTGGCAACATTCTACTGGCCTAGCTGAACGTTTACTCTCCTTTCCACCACACACCGTCCCAGACTATGCAATCAAGAGCATACGGTCTAAATTCCCTCCCTGTCCTAAGGTGCCAACACACAACCCACCCTTCGGAGAGTAGAAGAGGGAAAACATGGGCTTTGTTCACGTCCCAGATTCTCTGCGTGAAGCAAGTTTAGGAATTTATGTGTGGTTGGAACGGGGAATTATGACTATTCTGGAACCTGTATACCAGTGTGGCTACACATTTCCAATTTGGCTTCCCTATCCCAGCATAGGGTTCTAGGAGACAAGCATTTCCATCCTCACATCTCAGAAAGCTAAAATAGAAAAGTCTGAGCTAAACACAGTAAACATTCGTTAAAAGAATAAAATAAGTGAAAGCCCAGTTAAATACATGGAAAATGGGTATGTGGATGAACAAAGAAGAGAGCAATTCATGGAATCCAGGTAAATTATCTGCTTAATGTGAAAGTCGCAAATAAATCAGGTGACATTCAGAATGCAAAATCATACATGAAAGTGTAAATATTGGCCCAAACTCTCACCCAATAGAATTGGATGGAAATTGTCTTACAGAAAATGAGTTATTCCATTTTTTTCCTACTTCCTGATGGTGAAATCTGGGGTAACCAATGTGCTAACAGGAAATCTAAAGGGAATGAACAATATGACCTTAGCTAATTTTTAATTCTGATGATTTCATGACATGCATAGCAACTGCATTTTTTGGTTTTGTCTGAGTCCATTTCAAAGCTATTAAATATATATTCAATGCAGGGGATATGTTCCAGATAAACCATTGTTTGAATGTTAAAATTCATTTAAATCAGATAACCAGGCAGGATTTTGTAGCTTTTTGTGTGTGTAAGGGGGAGGATTCTGATTAAATGTGAACCAACTCAAAGAGGTTCAAGAGTCTGGCCTTCATGATTAATAGTCTGCAGTAGATATTAGAAATCCAGACAGACTGAAGGCAAAATGCCTTCTCCTTGTAGACAGACTATTCTAACCTCCAAGGACTCTGCATATTTAGCCACTCTCAATTCAACTGCCTTTGCCAGCCCAGGCTACATTGGATTAGAAAGTAGTGGAAAAAAACCCCTCCCAGGAGTGATCGTCTCAAATTCCTCTAGTGTTTAATCTGTCTGGCTCATGGAGGGCCCTCTTGAACTGCAGGGAGCACATGGCAGAGAGAAACGTCTTGGACTGGCTGCCTTCTGCTTGGAAAGTGAAAGCAAGCTGTTATTTTCGCCTCCCCAGTTCACATTCCTGGCCTTTGACATCATGAGGTCATTGTTTGGTTGGCTGGAAGGGTGTCACACGTGGAGAGGTGCCATTAAGGTCACATGTGCATAGGTGCCATTTTTTGTCTGGGACATTTACACAGGGTACTTATAACCTCTTTTGGTAGACTGAGCTCTGTTGCTTTCAAGAAAGGAAGTTTGTTCTTAGTCCTAACCCAAATTTTAATGTATGCTCTGTAGGCCTACATCCTTGCAAACCTTAGACAAGAGAGAGTTCATTTCCTTCACAATAATCCATGTAGATATCAGAGCATCTTTTAGTCTTCCTAGGTGCAAGTCTGGACTTTTGGCTTATTAGCTATCTGACCTCGAGTACATTCCTTAATTCCCCTAGGTCTCAGTGTCCTAATCTTTAAAATAAGGACTGTAACAGAACCTCCTTCATATGGTGGTTGTAAAGATTGAACAAGACCACTTATGTAAACAACTTAAAGCAGCACCATTCCCAGGGAAACACTCAGTTAACATTGATTACTATTATAATCTATATCCTGATCTTTCACTTATTTTTGGTATTTCCTTATGCATCCTTTTTTTCCCTGGAGCCCTGGAACACATTAATAGGGTTCTCAACATGGCCTCTTTATCAGTAAATATTTATGGAAGACCTCTGTGTGGAGGGTATTCTATTTTGATATGTTTTTTTGTCACAATCTATAACCATTTAGTCTGGTCCTTTCATGTGCTGAAACGGGTAAAGCCGACTAAAAATACAGGCAACATTGAGGAGACTGAGAGTAGGCAAGAGCACACTGCGTGATACTTCTTAAAAAAGTTGGAGATGTCCCTGTCTAGAAGGGTAGGTACTACTTAATCCATACTACAACGCCCAGATTGAATTATGGGATAATTAATTCTTGGTTATTTGGTATGTACTTTTTGGAAGGAGTATTCGTTAAGAATGTACAAAAGGGCCTCTTTGGTTTCCATTAAAGTCACTACAAGTGAGGTAGGAGGCAGAACTCTGGAGGTGGGGCTCCGACATCCTACCAAACTGAGGACTAGCTAAAGCAGGGATGGGGCAACACTCCAACCTTACTGCCCTTCTCCACAGTAAGGATCCGATGACCCAGAAGTTACCACCCTTTTTCTAGAAATTTCTGCATCATTTGCTCCTTAATTTGCATGTAATTAGAAGTGGATATGCATTTGACTGCAGAGCTGCCTCTGAGCTGTTACTGTCAGCACACTGCCTAAGGGGTAGTGCTTCTCTGCAGGACCAGCCATGGAGCTGTCACACTGCCACCTCGATAACGCTATTTTCTTCTACCATCTTCTACCACTGCTTGCTCTTGAATTCTTCCCTGAGCAAAACTAAGAACCCTCCTGGTCTAAGACCCAATTTGAGGCCCACCTGCTCTGCATCACAAGCACCCAAAGGGCAGAACTAAATTGAAGGCCTCAACAAAGGCAATCAGACAGGAAGATGAGAGAAATGGTGGCCTCCTCAGAGAAAGGGGAGGAAGTGACTGCCCGGTGCCTTCTGGACTCGATGAAAAGCGGGGAAGCAGGGGAACGGCAGCCATCAAAGTTCCCCGGATGTGGAAGGCAGGTCTGGGGCAAGGAAGGAGGGTCAGCCTCTGCTGCCATCCTTGTAGATGGAGAGGGGGCTTTGCAACTGGCAACCTTCCCGCCTGAAACGCAGATTGAGCCCAGGGGCTGGGCAGTGGAGAGGGGGCCTCAAAAGAGCGGGACCCCTATCGCCTCCTCGAGGTGACAGGAGCATGCCCAGCTTGCGGCCTCAGTGAGATGGCACCCCCAGAGGAGGAATTCGGGTGCTGTGAGGAACCACATGTCCCAGCGTCAGGCCCTCATAGGTCACTGCTGGGGGAGCCGCCAGGGATGGTGGAGCGGTGTCTCTAAAGATTGAGAGGCTGGGCGCAGTGGCTCACGCCTATAATCCCAGCACTTTGGGAGGCCTAGGCAGGTGGATCACCTGAGGTCAGGGGTTCGAGACCAGCCTGACTAACACAGAGAAACTCCGTCTCTACTAAAAATACAAAATTAGCTGAGCATGGTGTCACGCGCCTGTAATCCCAGCTACTCGGGAGACTGAGGCAGGAGAATCTCTTGAGCCCGGGAGGCTGAGGTTGTGGCGAGCCGAGATCTTGCCATCGCAGTCCAGCCTGGGCAAGAGTGAAAACTCCGTCTCAAAAACAAACAAACAAAAAAAGATTAAGGGAGAGAAAGGGTCACCAATAATTCAATCTCTAATTCTTCCTCGAGTAAGAAAGCAGGAGGCAGATATTTAGGAACGAATCAAAAGCTCAAGAAATGCAGCATTCATGGGTTCTTTTTGCAAATAAAAAGTGTGTCTTGAAAACCAATCCAGCCCAATAAAAAATGAATCAAAATAAAGAATTCAGAAACTGAGAGGCTGTGGATTAGTTTAAAATAGAACTGAGACCAAACAATTTGGGGAGTAAAGCTGAAAAAGAGAATCGCAAGGTCACAAGTAAGTCTTTTAATATAAGTAATCATACTGGCAATGGAGGAAAAGAGTTGAAAAAATAACGTTAACTAACTTCCTCATCTTCCCTTTCAAGGAGTCAATAGTGAAAAGCACAGTTTAAAAATAAGAATAGGCCGAGCGCGGTGGCTCACGCCTGTAATCCCAGCACTTCGGGAGGCCGAGGTGGGTGGATCACGAGGTCAAGAGATCAAGACCATCCTGGTCAACATGATGAAACCCTGTCTCTACTAAAACTACAAAAAAGTATCTAGGCATGGTGGCGCGTGCCTGTAATCCCAGCTACTCAGGAGGCTGAGGCAGGAGAATTGCCTGAACCCAGGAGGCGGAGGTTGCGGTGAGCTGAGATCGCGCCATTGCACTCCAGCCTGGGTAACAAGAGCGAAAATCCGTCTCAAAAAAAAAAAAAAAAATAACGTCAGTTCTTTTAAGTTTTTCTGTTGTTTGTTTATTTTTTTTAGAGATGGATTCTTACTATGTTGCCCAGGCTGGTCTCAAACTCCTGGGCTCAAGTGATCCTCCAGCCTTGGCTTCCCAAAGTTCTGGTGTTATAGGTGTAAGCCACTGCTCCCAGCCAGCTCTATAAGTTTTGCACATTTACTTGAATTACAGGGACCTTTTAAGAGCTAATATCTCTAGCAGTGAAGAAATGTCCAAAGTTCATCAGATTCTTTAGTTTTCAGTTTCTTTTTTATTTGTTAATTCAAGGAAAATCAAATACTACAAGTTTAAAATTGTATGAATATCATCTCGTAAATGTCAATATGAAACTACGGGATAAGGAATCCTGCGTTATTTCACAGAATAACTCTTCAGCCATAAAAAAGAATAAATGCATATCTTTTGCAGCAACATGGATGGAACTGAGGCCATTATCTTAGGTGAAACAAGCCACACACAGAAAGTCAAATACTACATGTTCTCACTTATAAGTGGGAGCTAAAAACACATGTATGTATGGACGTAGAGAGTAGAATGATTGACAATGGAGACTTGGAAAGGAGACAGGTTGGGAAGGGAGGGAACCAAGATAAATTACTTCATGGGTACAACGTACATTATTCAAGTGATGGATACACTAAAGCCCTGACTTGACCTCAATGCAATCTATGCATGTAACAAATTTGCACTTGGACCCCATAAACTATACAAATAATAAATAATGCCCTAAAACAGTGGTTCTCAACTGGGGGTGCTTTTGCAGCCCCTTCACTCCAGGGAATATTTTTCCATATCTGGAGACATTTTTGATTGTCAAACTGGAGTAGATTCGGGGGAGGGGGATGTGGTGCCATTGGCATCTAGTGGCATCTGGGGATGCTGCCGAACATATTGCAATGCACAGGACAACTCCACCACAAATCATTATTTGGCCCCAAATGTTAATAGTGCTCATGTTGAGAAACCCTGCCCTAAACTCTTGAAAAAGAAGCCATTATAAAGTCAATTCCCTCGCAACAATGAGCCTGGAGGCAGATCCTATTTTAGCCACGAAAGCTCTCTAAGATGCTAAATTTATTCTTTCTGGCCACTAGAGTTTTTAGCCAGGGCATATTTATTATTATAAGAACAACTTTTCTGCTTTTTATGGTCCTTAGTCTTCCACTACTGTGTGGGCTTATATTTGTCACCTAGGAATGGGTAGCTGTAACCAGTGGTCTAAGTCTAAGCCAGGGAAGTTGTCCTTTCCAGTGGTACCTTTAGTGACCTTGGTGTAGGGGTCTCTGAGCTCAGCCCTAATGGCTGAACAAGCCAAGTCAGGCTATTTGAAGTCTCTGGAAAAGCAGCCAATGGTCTGGGTCAATTGCATGCAGCAAGAAGTTAATGCCAGAAGACTGGGCTCATCTTGTTGTGTGTCTAGGGAATGAATTACCCTCTTCTTATTCACTTTAAGGATCATTCATTGCTGTGAATCAGGGGCAAAGTATCAATAGATGGGAGTGAGGATTGCTTCTCAGGTAGAGATTTTGCTTTTAGCCCAACAGTTTTTACAGCACCATGTCAAAGAGAATCTGCACATGCTGGAATTACCTGCTGGCTTCTGATTACAAACAGCCCTCATATGAAAATCTCAGCATTTCTGGCTGCTGCTTCAGTCTCTTTTTCTGAAATTGGCATCCCTTGATGTCAACGGTTTGATTTCAGCCAGTCAGTTCTCTCTGATAGTGCTCCCTGCAAATGAGTCCTTTCAAGAAAACTAAACCTGGAAGTGGCTGTGATGTACCATGACCTTATCATGTGAAAGACAAGTGGCTCTTGTGCTTATTAGATACCAGATGAACTGACGAACTGAATTCTTGATCTGAAGCTTTGATAAGCTCAGAAGTCTTTGCAAAAAGAAGCCACCACTTCCTCGGCTGCAGGGATGTAGTTCCCAAGTATCTTTTCATAATGCTTTAAGATTGATACTTAGACTTTATTTTATATGGCTTAAGAAGGGGCTTACTAGTAAAATAGAATATTTTGATATTGGAAGAGAAAGCTAGGCTTTCAAGGCTGTTGGAGACATTGGTTTTCAACTAAATGCATATGCTGATTTCTGCATATATTAGTGATTTTCAACAAGGATCCTAGGGAGCTGGGTACGGGCAACTCATTAGACACAGCGCTAATCAGCTAGCCAGAAGCAAACGATTAGGAAGCTATTGTTGATATCTGTGGAGATGTGAGTCTTGTTTGGGGGAGAAAAACAGCCTTTTCCCACTTCTCTAATAAACTAATTACCTTTGAATAGTATATCTAAGGTTTATAATAGAAGGTTTATTTCTAAGTATTATGCCATCAGAATAGATTGAATTTAAGTAGAGAAAAATAAAACCATCAGGCTTTACCCTGTAGCATATTTAGACTGTAGTAGAGTTGACCTCAGCTTTGTAGGCTCTGGAACTGGATGTCAGTGGATCAAGGTAAAAACGGTATCTATAACATACTTTTATTTTTTTCAGACAGGGTCCCACTCTGTTGCCGAGGCTGGAGTGCTGTGGTGCGATCGCGGCTTGCTGTAGCCTCGACTTACCAGGCTCAAGCGATTCTCCCTCCTCAGTTCCCTTAGTACCTGGGACCACAGGCGTGCACCACCACACCTGCATAACTTTTGTCTTTTTTTTTTTTTAATAGAGTTGAGGTTTCACCATGTTACCGAGGCTGGTCTCGAATTCTTGGGCTCAAGTGATCTTCTTGTCTTGGCCTCCCAAAGTGCTGGGGTTACAGGCATGAGCCACCACTCCTGGCTGAAGTCAGTATACTTATAAAAGGCATTCATTGAAATACAAGAAGAATAGAAAAAAAGATATATAGAATAAGACTGAGTTAAAATTGATGGCTTTTAATGATAATAAAGAATTTACTGGCTCGGTGCAGTGGCTCGCGCCTGTAATCCCAGAACTTTGGGAGACCAATGCAGGCAGATCACCTGAGGTCAGGAGTTTGAGACCAGCCTAGCCACCGTGGTGAAACCTGTCTCTACTAAAAACACAAAAATTATCCAGGCGTGCTGGTGGGTACCTGTAATTCCAGCTAGTCAGGAGGCTGAGGCAGGAGAATCACTTGAATCTGGGAGGCAGAGGTTGCAGTGAGCCAATATTGGGCCACTACACTCCAGCCTGGGCAACAAGAGCAAAGCTCTGTCACACACATGAAAAGAATTTACCAATATTTGGGGAAAAGGGGCTAAGTTTATATTTATTTCAACCACCTAAGTGGGAGGACTGTATCATATCATAGGTGTTAACCTAGTTTCAGTGGTATTTAAATCTACTTGAAATTAGAAAGAGGGATTTTACTTCTCTGTAAAAAATTTCAGTAAAGATGAAAATTAAAATGGGAATTTGTGAACTTGACAGACAGCTCAAGCATCTGAAATTTCTTATTATATAAAAGCGTATTTTCCTTTCATCTTAAAACATTTAACAAAAAACCCAAACATGTGAAGCTATCTGCAATTCAGGGAATTTAAGTCATTTACCACAAAGTCTCTGTTAAAGGTTTTGGGCTGCAAGTGAGTGATGGCAGTGCAGGGTAAACCTCCTGAGAACTTCTGCCCCTCCAGTTCTGCTCTGGACTTTGTCTGGTTAGGTGATAGGTCATTCTAGCTGCTGTGACAATACATTTCTGACCTTCTCTGATGTGTTAGGCTATTTAGAGAGCTGCAGAGAATTTGGGGATGAGAACTGAGAGAATTATAGCTATGCTACTTGTTTTGGATTATTTGTGGAGTGTGGAAAACCTTTATTTTACAACATTATGATCAGATTTATGGTCAATTTAGTTTCCGGACTATTTCATTCACTAAGCACTAATATCTAAGTTGAGATTGGCAGAGGGGATATCACAGACCTCTTTGGGTATCTGAATAAAGTATGACTCTTCTTTCCAGAAAACACATACACAAAATTGCATACAAATTTAGATACAGGTTTCTAATAGTCCCTATGGGGCCATGCGCTCAATTAAAGAACTCTTTTTTCTTTCTGGTGATTTCTTTCCTTTTTAATTCATGCATAATAGATGTATATAGTTTCTGGGTTGTTTTGGCCTGTCTTTATTTCCAAAGATAAATTCAGTTTGTGATAGTAAAATGGATCACTTATTAATTGAGTTGTGCCTAGTTAAATACCCAAGGATTTTCTGAAGAATAATCTCTTTACTTCCTCTGAATTAAAGCTAGAGTAAACCATTAAAAACAAACAAACAAACAAACAAAAAAACACTCTCCGGTCGGACACCATGGCTCACACCTGTAATCCCAGCACTTTGGGAGGCCAAGGCGGGTGGATCACCTGAGGTCAGGAGCTGTAGACCAGCCTGGCTAACATGGTGAAATGCCATCTCTACAAAAAATACAAAAATTAGCCAGGCATGGAGGCGTGTGCCTGTAATCTTAGCTACTCAGGAGGCTGAGGCATGAGAATCACTTGAACCTGGGAGGCAGAGGTTGCAGTGAGCCAAGATCACACCACTGCACTCCAGTCTGGGCAACAGAACCAGACTCCAAGACAAACAAACAACAAACCCACTCTCTTGTTGATAAACAAAGAAAAAACACTCCCCTGATGAAAGGGGTTTGCCGTAGGGCACTTTCTCACATTCTGTCAACTTCAATTAGCAAGCAAAGTTACAGTGTTCATTACCTTAGATTACAAAATAGTAAGTAGTGATTAACTGTTATTAAAGGGAGCTAGAATTACAGTATCACCAAATGCAGACTATGTGGTTTCTTTCCCTCCCTCTGCTTTCCTTTTTTATTAACGTGCCAGGGATCTCAGTATCTTCATACAGTGATTTCTGGCCCCTGGCTTTTCCTACCATCCCAGGAATAATAGCAATGCTTATCTACCTAAAATAAACAAGCAAACACTTTTATGACAGCTGGCGACCTTGAACACATTTGGCCACAGCTTATCAGTCTCCAATGACGTAGTTGTGAAGCAAAAGAAACTCTTGGGTCCTTAACTTTATCACTAATAGCAACATCCCCAGCAGACTCACGTCCACATACAGGAGCTGGCAGAACCCTAGAGAGCAGCTGCTCTAATGCTGTCATCTGGTTCAGTGAAGTTACCTAACAAGGCACTTAGGAAGGGTCCATTTCCATTCTCTGCAGATAACCTCATTAGTTATTTACATTCGTTCTAGCAGGACCGACAAACCCAAAGAGACAGGTGAGGCTCCAAAGAGGGAAGTCAAAGAAAGAGAACGGCTTGAGGATTTCAGGGAAGGCTTCTAGGAGGAGGTAGTGCGTTAGCTGAGTATTGGAGGAAACAGAGGGGTTAGATGACAGGAGGAGGGAAGTGGGGGTGGGAAATGGGACATTCCAAACCCAGGTGACAGCACAGGCAAAGAGGAATGGCAGTCAAGTATCACTCTTTGTTGATCCATTCTTCAAGTTCAGATTCATTTATTCATTTTTTTTGAGACAAGGTCTCACTCTATCCCCCAGGCTAGAATGCAGTGTCGCTATCAGAGCTCAGGCAGCCCCCAACTCCTGGGCTCAAGTGATTCTCCTGCTTTAGCCTCTGAAGAGTTGGGACTATAGGTGCCACCATACCTGACTAATTTTTTTTTAGTCTTATTTTTTTGTAGATATGGGGTCTCATTTTGTATCCCAGGCTGGTCTTGAACTCCTGGCCTCAAGTGATCCTCCCACCTTGGCTTCTCTGAGTGCTGGGGTTAGTGCCTGGCCCAGATCCCTTTGCTAATCCATTTTCCCTGCTTCAGCTGCCTTTGGCAGGATAGAAAGATCTGCTCAGGCAGTGTGAAGCTGGCCTTGTTGCAGAATGATTTGGTAACATGGCTGAGTCTGGTCTTAACAGTTAGCAGGTGCAATCTGAGTGCCTGCACTTCTTGGAGAGCAACTTCCCAGCAAGAAAAGGACCAGTAGGTTCAGTCTAAGCAGCTAAAGGGGCCCAGTGTGGGGAGGGCGTAAACATACCAAAGGAATCAAAAAACTCAAAAATCTTGGGCCTCACTGACTTCATCGTCATAGTCCTGCCTTAAGTTTACCCCATACTTCTGTGTTTGGAAGGAAAGATGCATTCTTGACATGGCGACAATAACTACAAGTGACTGAAATCTGCAGCTTCATTCATCAAGGAAGTTGTTCTTCGTCCATTCCAATGTTTTGACTTCCTCTCTACCTCTGCTCTCCTTTCCAATCTCAGCCATTTCCTCCAGCTGTTGTTGGTAAGGAAATGATAAACATGCACATAGCTGAAGTATGACAATATTATACAGAGCTGCACTGGGGCCCCTGCAATGTAAACTAGGCTCATGTATTGAAAAACCACAATAAGCAACAAGATGCATCCTTTGTCTGAAAGCGCGTTTCCGTCTAGTTGTCCTATCAAGAAATTTTCCCGAGCACTTCTTAGGTGGCCCGACCACAGAAGACAGCTGTCATATCAAAGGGCAGCCCGGTGCAGAACTGGTGCGCCAAATCAGAGGACTCTTTCTTCTGCTCCTTTCCACGGCTGCTGAACCTAGGGACTTGGTTTAGCTTTTCTCTCAAAGCTGCAGATGAGGATCTCTGTGTCTGAAGGATTACTCATCGTGTGCAGAAAACAAACCAAGTCTCGTCATTCCCTCCACTTGCAAATTGTTCTTCATCCATCACAAATTGTCGTTCCTCTTGCTTGCCAATGTCCCATAGATGAGAGAGGCGACTGGGTACAAGACGTAGTGTTCACAGTCAGTACCTGGGAGATGTTATACTTTAAAAAAATTCAAACAAAACAAAATGATCACCTTCTACTTTGAAGGTTTCTGGCTACATGCATGTTTGAATGCATCTTGGTCCAGATTTGCTTTTTAAATTTCTCTTTCATTATAATGTTTTACATTAAGTTATGATGTGTAAGAAAAGAAGGGACAAAAGAAGAAGGAGAACGCTATCATCTGATGAATTTATTTCCAGATCAGTAACTGGCAAAATTCTTGCTTTGCACTAATAGCAGCAGGTGTTTCCTTTTCCCTCCCTAACCTCAGATTGCTCAGTTCCTTGCCTCCCCTTCCACTGGCCTTGGCGTGCAGACACCCTGGAGGTGTGGGATGAGGATGGAACTACAGAGGAGTCTCCAAGGTGCAGGGAGAAACGCCATGCCTGGGAGCCGCAGTTGGAAGCATTTCTTTGTTTTTGGCTTCATCCTGGTCACACTTCATTGCGCTCTCTAGTGTGCAAAGGGAGCTTTGTTTACCCATACAGATACTGGGTGGTTGTTGTTTTCGTATGTTCTTCATAACTGTCTGCTGGATTTTCCTCTGTCTTCTTCCCAGTTTGATTAACCACTTCCCTCTTGACCCTGAAACCATCAGCCTGTCCGTGCCAAAATACCGCCTCCCACAGAGATAGGGCCTGGTGAATATATCCGTCACGTAGCTCTGCTTGTTTTCCAGTCCTCATGATTAACAGAGACAAGTGGTTCTGTGCTGGCATCTGAAGAAAAGACTCCTATTCCCTAACCGTTGCCTAATGTAACTCACTTGAGGAAGTGATTTCTTGGGAATTGGCTAGGTGAAGGTTTATTGAAAGGAGTATCCTTTCAAGATTATGATATTGAGAATTAAATAGCCATGAGATTAACCACCTACTTTTCCTTATGTGAGTATACTTTACCTAATAGATATGTTCTTGAAAATGTGTATTCAAGTTGAGATTAAAACTAAAATTATAACTAGCACAGAGGTGTCAGCTACTTAAGACTCGGATTAAAATGAACAATTAGTTTGTAAATGAACAATCCCTCTCTAGTTTCTATAAAAATAAGTGTGCAAAAGGGTTTAATTTGCCAAAAGCCAGGGCAACCCGAATCAGCCTGTGACAAATGCCACAGAGTGCCACCGAAGCTGAGATGTGAACGGGCGGGACTGCAGCTTGCTGCGTGCGTGCTGTCCTCGACACAGTCCCCGCCTGTGGTCAAGCCTCCTACTCCCTTTCCTGCTGGCAGATTCCATTCTGCCAGTGGCTTGATATGACTTCATTTATTTGAGGCTGTGAGTCACTGTTATTAAGATCCAAATTACCCTGGGCATTGTTCATACAACGGAAGGCAGAAATGGACACCCATGACTTGCAGGGCGCCTGTGAGGAGGGGCTCACTCAATATAAGATTGTTCCCTGGAAAATTCCTCTGTCCACCCAGACAGCCTCTGCTCCATGGAAGTGATTCAGATGTCAAGATTAAGGAAAACAACTGTAGGGGTGGACAGGTACTTCGACATGCTCTGACCTCTTTTTATAGGATTGGTTTCTTCTTCATTAGCATTTTCCCAAGTTGAGCAAAGAAATGCTGCCTACCTGAATGTCACATCAACATCCAAATGTGCTTTTCCCCTTTCTAATGATAGAATTCAGCAAAAGGCTGCAATGAACATGCTATGAGATACTGTTTTCCTTGACACTTTTCTTGAAATAGTGTCCAAGCAAAAACCAAAAGTTCTTTAGAGACCAAATCCTTCTTCTTCCCTCTCTCCCTCTATGTCAAGCCCAAGAACCAGATTAGAATTGGAGTTACTATTTGTTAGGAGCTTTTGGGAACATACCCTCATTTGCACATATCCCAATTTCCAAGTTTTATGGAAGTAATAATATTTTGTTATAAAGGGGTATGAGATAGGACTAAATGATCTGGCTGCCCAGGGAGCGCCCATGCCTTGTGTTCTGAAGGGTGATGTGGGCCCCACTCTTCAGATCCTTCCCTGAACCTGGAAGAAGTACCCATCACATTTCACTCATCTGCCCCTCAGTGCAGACAAGGCTGCACCTGGTGGCACACTCTGGGCCCCTTTCACTGGGTTGCGAATGCTGTAGATCAACCTTGCTTTCTCACAAGCAGCCCTAGGTCTATCCTTGCTTTTTGGGAGTATTAATGCCTTCCTCATTTTCCACTAATCAGTTATTCAATCAACTCATTAATCCACTTCTGGGCCTGCCGGGCACAGAGCACTGGACTCTCTGTTGGGAACACCAAGCTGAATAATACCTACTGCATCACAATAAGATATGACCTCAGACCTGTTAGAATGGCTATTACCAAAAAATAAAACATGAAACACCCAACGATGTGTGTTGGCGAGGATGTGGATGAAAGAGAACCCTTATGCACTGCTGGGGAAATGTACACTAGTATAGTCCTTATGGAAAGCAGTAGGACAATTCCTCAAAAAAATTAAAAGTAGGACTACCATATGACCCAGCAATTCTAGATATATACCCACTTCTAGGTCTAGATATATGCCCACTTATAGGTACATCTCTAAAGGAAATGAAGTCAGTGGGTCAAAGAGCTCTCTGCACCCCCATGTTCCTTGTAGCAGTATTTACAATAGCCAAGTCTCGGAATCAGCCTGTGTCCAATGGATAAATGAATAAATGTTGTTGGGTAAATGAATAAAGAAAATGCGGGACATACAGATAATTAGAATACTATTCATCCTCAAAAAAGACCATCCTGGGTGACAACAGGGGTGAACCTGCAGGACATTTTACTCAGTGAAATACACCAGGCACAGAAAGAAAAATACAACATGATTTCACTTATTTGAGGGCTGTAAAAACGTGGAACTCATGGAAGTAGAAGTAGAAAGGTGGTTATGAGAGGCTAGGGCTGGGGAGAGGAGGTACAGGGATTGGGGAGACTGTTGGAAAAGGGACACGAAATTTCAGTTAGGAGGAGTAAGTTCAGAGACTCTATTGTATGTGATGGTGACTACAGTTAGTGGTAAACTAAAAAAAAATACTTGAAAATTGCTAAGAGCATGGATTTTAAATATTTCTACCTTAAAAAAGTGATATGTGAGCTAATACATATGTTAATTAGCTTGATTTAGCCATTGCACGTTCAAAACATCATGTTGTACACCATAAATATATGCCATTCTTATTTGTAATTAAAATACATACATACATATATATATATATACATACATACATACATACATACAAATTTTAAGAAGACCTCCTGCATGTTCTCAGTGAATGGTCTAGCAAGGAGGCCGACGTGCCCAAAGGCAGCAAGCTCAGCATCTCGTCAAGGCTGCTAGGGTAGAAACAAGCGCAGGGCAAACAGAGCAGGTGTGACTGCTGAGTTAATCATTTACTTGTATTAACGCTCATCAGTATAAGCTGCAAGCCGGGAAATTCTCCCAAACCACTCAAATCACTCAGCATTGGACTTTTTCTTTCCTAGTGACACATATACTCAAATTGGGGGAGGATGTTCTTGGAGTTATTGGCTTTGCTGAAGCAGCACCCACATTAAAAAAAAAGAGAGAGAGCTGAAGATCGGAAGCACAGGTTTCAACCTCCTTGAACCGGAAGTTGATTTCCACTTTAGATAATCACTACTTTAAAGTGTTTTAATCATGAGAAATCATCTCAAAACGTCATTAGATACTGATGAATCAATCTCTAGTACATTTGCGGATATGTCTTAAATTCAAAATTTTAAATAGTACACTAGATTTGGAAGTGGCAGACATCTTTCAGTTGTGCATATAGAAACAGAGATAGATTAAGAATCTTAAAAAACTTCACCAATACCAATTAAAATGGAAATTACCTGGGAGGAAAATGCGTCTTGATTAAGAGAAATGCCTGTGTTACAGATTTTTAAATGCAAGTTAATTATTATTATTTAGATACTGCTTAATTGGCATTCATCCTATGTTAGCCTGCAGTATTGTGTGGTGTGTGTGTGTGCGTGCACGTGCGCACGTGCACATGCTGAGTCTTCTCTCCTTATCTAAAATGTAAGTTCCTTGAGGGCAGGGATTGATGGAATTCCTACGGCCTAGAACAGGGGTTTGCAGGGTGCTGCTGTTGCTGCTACTCATGCTTTTGGCCCACCTGAACCCAAATCAGTGCTTAAAATCCTGCAAAGTCAAATATCACTAGGACTTTTTTTAAACTTCAACTCCAGCTCTTTCTGGAGGTCCTGCTTCCCTGATTACGATGCCGTTGCAGAAGGGCGTCTGCGTACTGGAGGATAACAGGATTGGTTCCATCTTCCCTCCTTACTCAGGAGAGCACAGTAGTAACATGTGCCAGGCTTCTGAGGGAAAATAGAGCCAAATAGTGGCCATTATTATAGCACAATGCATATGAGATGGGAAAGAGGGATTCAAAGGAATTTAGAAGGGACATGATGGAGTAACAAGGATGAATAGTTCAATTAGATCCTGGTAAAGGAATCTCTCTCTGGTTACAGGATCTGGAAAAACGAAACAAAACAAAAACTATTGATGGAAATAAAAATAGGGTCACTGCAGAGTTTCCAAGGTAGCAAAGTAAGTGTACCAGCATAGTACAAGAGGGCTCCGATGCCCAGAGGGGTGCATCTGGAAGCGACTAATTTTCATTTGTAACATGGTGCAGTGGGGGCAAAGCATGGGGTGGAACTCCCACGCTGCATAGACGTCTGCTGGGACAGCCACCAGCCACTCTGAGCACTGTCTGTCCTTACACTTAAAATGGAAACTGCTGGATGAAAGGGGTTTCTGCCTCTACTTACACCAATGAGTACTTGATAGGTAATGAGACTACGGTTTTGGAGAGCAAATGGAAACACAGCCAAGAATGGCTACTTAAGTCAGTAGTGGGAGGCTGGAAGAATGACGCTTTTATTAGACAAAAGGTCAACATTCAGGAGGGAGAAGAGAGAGGTGGCGTTTGGGGGTGGGGAAGTGGTGGAGGAAGAAATTCCAAAGCCTGCTGCAAATCGGGCTCAGGAATGTGTTTCAATTAGCAAAGGAAATGAGCTAGGAGGTCGGAGTTCTGACAGGCAGAGGCAGGGGATGGAAAAGAGACCCAGGCGAGCTGGTGAGGAAAGGCTCAGAGAGCAGCACAAACTAGCCCACAGGGACGAGACATGTTGCCGCAGGCCCTGAGACTCCCAAGGAGCTTAGGACGTGTTAAAAAATTGGACTTTTGCCCATAACAGTGTTGAACCATCTCAGTTTGGTGCTAAAGGTCCGTGGTGGAGGCACATTATTCTCTTTCTGATTCTACAGCGGATGTTGTGTAGCATTCACCCACTCTAGGGCAATAGGGACTTTCTTTGGTGACTTCCCAGCTACGGAATGATTAGTAATAGCTGACTGAGCTGGCTCTTCTCTATTTGCCTCCCACCCACCCATATTCATTCTCTTCCTTCCTTTGCTTTGCCATGCCTCCGGAGAGGCTGAGCCTGAGGGCTGCTTCCTTCTACTCCCTGGCTTCTCACTGGGTCCAGCCAGCAGGAGGGAGGCTCCTGCAGGAGGTCAGAGGCTGGAGGGAGAATCGGAGGTCGGGTGCTTCCTCTCTGCTCCCTCCCTGCTTCTCTACACAGCCTCTGCTTTCCCTGGGATCTAATAACATAGTTTCTTGCACTCCCCGTCCCTGCCCAATCTAGTCAAGCTTCTCACTGTCGCCAGCCTCTGGGGAGCACAACAGCCTTGGATTACGCTCTTATCCTTGTCCACACCTCTGCCTCTCCTCCTTGTTCATCTGAAGTGAATTCTGTACCCTACCAGACCTTGCCTATAACGCTGGCTGTGTTGAGTGCTGTGGCGTGCTAGGCCCTTTCCCAGCCCTCTCTGTGCATTGACTCACTGAGTCCTTCCAACACTTACTGATGAGGCTAGGGCTCAAAAAGTTTAAGACACTTGCTGAAGGCCGCAGAGTTGAGGTTTGAACCTACGTAACTGAGCTCTAGACCCCAAACACTTAACCACTGGTCCACTGTACCTCTCTCCTAGCCTGAGGTCACATTGCTGGGGCTCAGCTAAGAATGAGAAAGTTGAAGATTCAAAGAGCTCAAAATACATGCCAAAAAAGTTTACACACTAAAGCTTATTTGTAGGAAAATCTCTCAGATCATCTTAACTCTTACTTTATGCGCAATTCTAACCAATAAGATACTGGATTTTCCTTCTCAGTGGTTCTCAGCCTTGGCTACTCAACACAGTCACCTGGGGAGTTGCAAACTCTCCTCGTACCCAGGTCATACTCCAGACCAGTGAAATCACAATTTTGGAGATGGGACCCACAAGATTTCAGCATGCTGCCAACATTCCGAACCACTGTCCTAGCCCATAGCAGCAATTACTAGAGGGCAGGGATGACAGATGGGCAGGCTGGGAGAGGTAAGCACATAAGCTACGCAGCTACACGAAGGGCGGACAAAGAGCAGCTATAAGGAGTTTGCGCAAGAACTGGAAAAAAAAAAGGGATCTGCTTTGGGTTCATCTAATGTGTGGGCAAACTGCCCCTGGGGCTGCAGACATCTTATTATTTTATTATTACCTAGTACTCATTATTCTGAGCCACTTAAAAAATAGAAATAATGTCAATATGCTTGATTGAAGCAAAGGCAATAGATAGCTTTTGGAAAGTCGTCTTTACCCTAAAAGGCTTCATCATTAAGGACATTCTTAAATAGGGTAAACATGAGATCTGTGGAAGGGTCACTTAAAAGATGATATTTCCAGCTGATCTGTTGATGTCAAATAAATGAGGAATTGCTGTAGGACTGCAGATGCTTGTCAGAATACTCACACCTGCTGACTTTCAGCAGATGAGAAGTTCATTTGCTCCTGATTCATGCTCACAGATGACATTTTCATATTTCTTGGCCCCAATGCGGGTGCTTGGACAGACACGAGAGCTCCCCGGGCCATGAAGAAAACAGAGGACGATGCCAGCGGCGCATTCTCCTGGAACTGGTCCGCGGCACCGGGAAGGCGAAGGCTCCGTGTGTCCCAGCGTGGGCTGCGGCCTGCCGGTTGTTATTGTTGGTTGTTCTTTTTGGACTGGGGTTGGAATATTCCAACAATCTGTTCCTGACAGCAGACCAAACAACTTTTATTTCTTTCTTATGTTTCTTGTGGCTGGTCTTCTTGTTTACATGCTTGCCTGCGAAAGCTGATGCTGTGATGTGAGGATGGCTCTCAGGATGTCAAGGGTGGCTCAGGGCTCCCCCGCGCAATAGCGGAAAAGCCAGGGCCAGGCGAGGGGAAATTCAACAATCGCCATTCCTACTGCAAACAAATAGCTCTGGTTCTCCTCCCGCTCTCTGCACCCCTGAAACTCCACTGCTGCTTATTCCCTCCCTCCAGCTCTTCAAGGACTCCAGCACTGTTTTGCACCAGCTCACCTTGAAAACAAAGATTTCAGCCCACATTTCCCAGAGGAACATCGGGGGCGGCTCCCGGCCAGGGCCCTGCAACTACAGCATTGCCCAGGCTCAGCTCCTGCCTGAGCAGGCTTCTCGTCCTTGGCCTATTGATGTTTGGGGTCAGATCACTCTTCGTGGTGGGGGCTGCCCTGTGCATTACAGGCTGTTTAGCATCATCCTTGGTCTCTACTCTCTAGATGTCAGTTGCATGTCTTTCATTTCTGACAATGAAAAAGGTCTCTATTCATTACCAATGTCTCCTGGAGGATGCAGTCACCTCCAGGTGAGAAACAATGTGTCAAGGGGAAGATGTATGGAGACCTCTGCTTTCCAACTCCATCAGACACTGGATACACTGGAGCCAAGGAACTAAACTAACATCTCAAGGACGTTCACGCCACCACTTGGCTGTGAGGTGTGTGGGCTGTTGTCCTCTGTCTAAAGTGTTTTCACATAAGTAAAGAGTTAGACCTGTTTTGTATGGACCTCGGATTGACTGGGAACTTCCCAGCAGGCAGAACTGGCCAGGGGAAATGAGCAGCCTCAGGAGTGGCCGGCCCTCCACCATGGGGCGGACTGGGTGTCTTCCATTTGCTCCTCCAGTGCCATCTCCATCCTTCTCTCCCTTGCTCTGCACCCCAGAGTATGACCTGCAAGTATTCCATTGGTGGGTGCCTCTGCCCTTTGGCTTCCAGTTGGGTGGAGAAGGAAGTAAAGTCTGGACATTTTCGCCCGCCTCTCCCATCCCTACAAGGCCACTGGGGCCTAGCTGTGACCCTCAACCAATGGTCTTGACT
This sequence comes from Sapajus apella, assembly GCF_009761245.1. Classification (NCBI taxonomy): domain Eukaryota; kingdom Metazoa; phylum Chordata; class Mammalia; order Primates; family Cebidae; genus Sapajus; species Sapajus apella. Next base: position 503,091 of record NW_022437010.1, on the reverse strand, counting down.
CCTGTTGGGGGCCCCATGCTTACAGCCCTCTTCTGCCTCCTAGGCACAGTGAGGGAAGCTTCTCGGATACTAGCCCTGGCCACCGCATTGCCTTTTGGATTTGCCACGCCATGGCTTCACTTGTAGGTAGTCCTGGCGTCAAATACTCTGAGTTCCTGTTACATTAGGATAATTTGGGTGTGTCCTATATTTCTTGCTGGGATCTTGTCTAATATATGAAGTCAGGGGGATTTTATATTGAGGATACATGAACCTCCAAGGTCTCTTTGAACCCACAGATTCTACGACATGCATAAGAGTTCAGTGGTTGCTCAAACACTAGTCTGAGAAGAAAACCTTGTCCTCTTGGCTGAGAGATAATGAATGTTTTTATTCATAATTTCCTATATTTGTATCATTGCTGTGGAGGAAAAACAGGCATGTTTAGAATGCCAAATGCTCCTGTTGCAGATAGTATTGGTTGTTGAACCAAGAACCACCCTTTTTTTTTTTTTTTTTGAGGTGGAGTTTTGCTCTTGTTGCCCAGGCTGGAGTGCAATGGCGCTATCTCGGCTCACTGCAACCTCCGCCTCCTGGGTTCAAGTTATTCTCCTGCCTCAGCCTCCTGAGTAGCTGGGATTACGGGCATGCGCCGCCACGCCCAGCTAACTTTTTGTATTTTTAGTAGAGATGGGATTTCTCCATGTTGGTCAGGCTGGTCTCGAACTCCCGACCTTAGGTGATCCAGCCGCCTCAGCCTCCCAAAGTGTTGGGATTACAAGCGTGAGCCACTGCACCTGGCAAAACCACCCTTCTAACTCTTCCTTCTTGCTTACAGAACTCTGACTTTTTCTACCTTCCTCAGAGCAGCCATGTTCTTTGAGAGACTCTGGACTCTTCACCAGCCCCAATGTGTGATATTAATTTATATTATTCTCTCTTCCAGGATTGTTATAGATATAGGTGCATGGTTCAGTTCTGGCTTCGTTGAAAAGAAAATTATGCAGGAGGCTGCTGGTAAAGTTTCCTTACTCTTAAAAGGAGGCACGATGAAAGGCTATTTCCTTTATTCCACCTCTGGACACTGATGTCAGAAGATGTGACATCTAGAGCTACAGCAGCACCCCCTTATTTTTCTTTTGGTGTTATCTTTTTAGAGACAAGGTCTTTCTATGTTGCTGTCAGGCTGGTCTCAAACTCCTGGTCTCAAGGGATCCTCCTGCCTTGGCCTCCCAAAATGCCAGGATTACAGGCATGAGCCACCACACCTGGCCCAAAGATGAAGAAATCTTGGTTCTTGATATGTTTGAGCCAATGTGTTAACCAACCTCAAACTTACTAGAATTAATTATTTATTATTATTATTATTATTCTTTACAGAGTCTTGCTCTGTCACCCAGGCTGGAGTGCAGTGGCATGATCTTGGCTGACTGCAATCTCCGCCTCCTGGGTTCAAACGATTCTCATGTCTCAGCATCCTGGGTAGCTGGGGTTACAGGCACCCACCACCACACCTAGCTAATTTTTGTAGAGACAGGGTTTTGCCATGTTAGCTAGGCTGGTCTAGATCTCTTGGCCTCAAGTGATCCACCCGCCACAGCCTCCCAAAGTGCTGGGATTACAGGCATGAGCCACTGCACCCAGCCCTCAGAATTATTCTTTTCTTAGATTTATATTATATGACATCATAAATGCTTTTATTGCTGAAGCTATTTTTAGTTGAGGTTTCTGGTATTTGACCTGCAGCACAAGGTACTCTAATACATGGTTTCAGGTGTTCAGCTCCTTTAATTCAGTAATACATTGTAGAGATGAAAAATGCCATCTGAACCCCTCGGCGGCTTTTGCTCACTCCCTGCTTGGAGGATTTTTACAATTTGGCTTCCATGTTACCATGCTTTCCAGTTACTTGCTCGACATCACTGGCTGGTCCCTCTCACTGTCTTTTCTCGGATGCTCCTCTTTTCTAGCAAGTCACCACATGGATGACCGTATCCAGTGCCACGGCTTTAATGACCATGCAGACAGCGATGACCGCAAATCGCTAGCCCTGACTCTTCCCCTGAAGTCCAGCTGTGTGTATACAACTGCCTACTCGACATGAACCCTGGATATCTCGTAGAGGATGCCAACTTCACGCGTCCAGACCAGACTCTTGCTGTCCCTCCTCCAACCTCCTCTGTGGTTCTGTATCTCAGTAAATGGCATTCTTGTTTGCTATAACCAGTTTTAGAGTCATTCTTCACCTTTCTTCTTTCATGGCATGGAACCTAAACCCTACATCACTTCCTTCAACCTGTATTAAAAACATCTTGCCTCTTTCGCCACTGCCTTCCTCGTCTAAGCTGCCAATGTCTCCCTCCTGAGCTACAGCAACAGCTTCTCACTGTCTGTTCTGGTTTCCCCTCTGGCTTCCCTGCGATCTGTTCTAGGCATATCAGCCCAGCTGATTTTTCTAAACAAGGTCAGATCTTGTCACTTTCCTCTGGAATTCCAACGGCTTTCTAGCTCACCTGGAATATACTAAAAAGTCGTTATGATCCCCTGCAATGCCCTATATGGCTTGGCCTTTGGATGCCTCTCCAAAGATCTCTTTATTGCAACCATCCGGGCTTCTTTTATTTTCTTTAAACACTTTGAGCAAACTTCTACTTGATGACCTTGGCATTTACCACTCCCATATCTGGAATGTTCTACCAGCTGGCCAGCTGTCACCTCACTCACTTTTTTTCAGGTCTCTATTCCACTCAGAAAGAACACCCTTAAATACCCTATCTAAACTAGCATTCCCTGGCATTCTCCATCTCTTTACCTTGTGTTATTTTTATTCTCGAAATCCCTTACTCCTTGACAACCTATTACAACCTTTGTGTTTAGTTGCTGATTACCTATCTCTTTGGCTTCGGTGCAAGCTCTGCGGGAGTAGGGATTTTGTTTTGTTTACTGCTGGGTTCCCTTCTCTTAAAACACCTGACCGTGGTAGGAGGGTGGTCAGGATTTGCTGAATAAATAAATGGCTCAAATGCCATCCTGTTATTGCAGATCAGGGAACTTGAGTAGAATCTTGGTTACAAAGGAGGGAAAAAGGCATTGGATTCCAGAGTTTTTCTCTCTAGCAACAGTCACCACGTGGATGCCCTTCTCCAGTACCACGGCTTTAATGACCATGGCAATCTCCTCTTGCAAGACAGGAAAGATATGGGATCTAATCATCTTGAGTGCCTTGTTCTTAAATCTTCAATGCCTTTCTCTATTACTTTAAAACTGTCTCCTACACACAAAGGTTAATGATGCTTTTTCCTTCCAAAATAATTTGTGTTTTCATAGGAAACAAAGTCATCAAGCACAGAAATGGATTCCTAATTAGACAGTTTGTGTCAGCAAGCCAGGAGGGAGAGTTCACGTGTGTCCGTGTGTGTGTGTGTGTGTGTGTGTGTGTGTGTGTTTGTGTGTGTGTGTGTGTGTACAAGGGTGTAGGATAGTAGTGGTGGGTGATGAGAGGCACACAGAGCCTTCCTGGGCTTGGAAATTATATCACAACATAAAACCAGTCTAGTATGTATGATAGGTGATCTGGTCGCTTCTTTATTCTAGAGCAAGGGCCAGAGGTAGCATAGATGCATCCTCATGAAAATGTCATCTCCCTAAGGATTACAGGAGCAATGAGGAAATATAATTCATACAATCTCCTCCAGGATTTTGGACCCCAAGATAGGCCAGAGAGAGATTAAGGAAGCCAGTATAAAGCTACTTGTGGTGGAGATTTTGCCTACCATGGTGAGGTCTCGCATAGACATGTCTGACATAGAGTCCTAAATACAGCATCCGAAGAATGCAATGTTCCTTTTCAGGGTCAGGTTTTTAAAGAACGAACCCACTTCCAATAAATTCAGTTCAGCCTGGGTTATTCAAAACAGTTCAGAAGCATACCTGATGGTGTTAAACAGCTGGTCTAGTTTGCTACGTAAGCTAATAATACCTACTCTTTATTGGGTACTTACTATGTTCCAATACTATGCTAAGTGCTACTAATAATAAAATCAACAGTGATTGCTGATATTTATTAGCTGTTATATGACAAGAATTCTTTAATGAGCTTATTTTATTCTTATGAGGAAGACCCTTATGAAGGAGGTGCTAATATTTTCTGCATTAAGCTGATCAGAAAACTGAGTTCTAGAGAGATCGTGAATTTCCCAAGGCCATTCAGTTATAAGTGGTGCAGCTAGGATTTGAACCCAGGCAGTTTACCTTCACAACTGGTGCTATGTTAAACTGCATACATGTTAAACTCACTTAACATTCATGACTCTGGGAAACAGGTGCTATGGTTTCCTTTTTATAGTCCCTGCATTGTGTTGCTGTAAGAAGCTTAAGCCTCTGGGGCCTTTAGCTTGTCGGTCTTGAAGGGGAAACTGATCATTTTCCTGACAGTCTGATACTGAGAAATGATCACAGTTCTTTGTACACCAAAAACTATAAAACCATTGCTGAGAAAAATTAAAGAGGATATAAATAAACGGAGAGATATAATGTGTTCATGAATCCAAAGACTTAACATTGGTAAGATGTCAATTCTTCCTAAATTGATAGATTTGATATCACCCCAATCAAAATCCCAGTAGGCTTTTTTTTTTCTGTAGAAATGAACAAATGGATTCTGAGTTTCACACAGAAACACAAAGGACCTAGAACAGCAAAAACAAAAAACAAAAATCTTCAAAAGCAAAAAATCTTTATATAAGAAGCACAAACTTGGAGGATTAATACTGATGGATTTCAAGAATTGCAAAACTATACTAATCAAGACATTGTGATATTGGCTTAAAGACTGACAAATCAATGGAATAGAAAGAGGCTTACACATATATATGGACAGCTGACTTTTGACAAAGGTGCAAAGAAACTTTAGTGGAGGAACATAGTTCTTTCAACAAATGGTGCTGGTACACTTGGATATCAGTATACAAAACCGTGAGCTTCATACCTTTCATTATATAAATATTAATTCAAAGTGGCTCAGAAATAAATACAAAACCTAAAACTGTAAAAATATAAGAGAAAATGTCTGTGACCTTGGAGAGGCAAGGATTTCTTAGTCACCACACCAAAAGCACAATCCATAAAAGAACAAGTTAATAAATAGGACTTCATAAAAATGAAAAACACCTGCTCTTCTAAAGGCATTATTAATAGAATGAAAAGACAAGCCGCACACTGGAGGAAAATGTTTACAATACATAAATCTGACAAAGTAATTGTAGCCAGAATAGATAAGAAACTCTCAACCCTGAATAATAAGAAGACAAACAACCCAATTAGAAACTGGACAAAATATTTGACCAAATATTTTATTAAAGAGGACACACACAGATGACAAACAAGCACATGAAAAGATGCCCAACATCATTAGTCATTAGGGAAATGCAGAGTAAAGCCGCTAGAAGACACCACTACATACCTATGCGAATAGCAAGAATTAGAAGAAAAATCTGACCATGAAGTGTGTTGGCAAGGATGTGGAGGAACTGGAACTCTCACACTGGTGATGGGAACACAGTTTGGAAGTTTCTTAGAAAGTTAGGAATACACTGATCATATAATCATCCATTCCTAGGTTTTTATCCAAGAGAAAAGAAAGCCTATGTCATACAAACTTTTTAATGTAAATGTTTATAGAGTTTTATTTCTAATTGCCCCCAACTGGGATTAAACCAAATATCTATAAAAGGTGAATGGATAAACACCCTGTTGTCCATCCATACGAGGAATACTACTCAGCAATAATGAAAATAAATGAACTATTGATACATACTACAACATAGATAAAAATCAAAGTATTCTGAGTATAAGAAGCCAGAGAAAGGGTATATAATATATGCATCATTTATATAATTTTCTGGAAAATCCAAACTGATGTATAGTGACAGAAAGCAGATTAATGGTTGCTTAGGAATGGGGCAGAGGGTAGGAAGTGGCAGAGGTGGGATTACAAAGGGGCATGAGAAGACTTTTGGAGGTGATGCATCTGTTTGTTATCTTGGTTTTGGTGATGGTTCCACCAGTGTATATATATGTCAATTTACTTTAAGTGGAGACTTAGCTACTTAGTACAATCATCATTAATATGGAAGTTTTCATGGTTATCTGGTTGGGTTCACACAATTAAAAAAATAAAGGTATAATTGCAGATTAAAATAATTTATATTTTAAGTATGTATAATTTATTGTATGTCAGTCATGCCTCAATAAAACTCTGTAAAGAAGCCAAGTAGGGTGGGCGTAGTGGCTCATGCGTTTAGTCCCAGCACTTTGGGAGACCAAGGCAGCTGGATCACTTGATATCAGGAGTTCAAGACCAGCCTGGCCAACATGGCAAAACCCTGCCTCTACTAAAAATACAAAAAAATAACCGGGCTTGGTGGTGCGCACCTGTAATCCCAGCTACTCGAGAGGCTGAGGCAACAGAATCGCTTGAACCCAGGAGGCAGAGGTTGCAGTGAGCCGAGATCATGCCACTGCACTCCAGCCTGGGTGGCAGAGTGAGACTCCGTCTCAAAACAAAACAAACAAAACAAAAACCAAGTAGTTAATATCTGTGGACATAGGTTTATACGTGTGTGACAAGCTGGTATGAAGGCACAATAGTACACAAATCCACACACACACAAAACACACAAATAAAAAATGTTCTGGGGGCTACAGATAATGCTCTTGAGTGTTTGGGTAATATTCTTCAACCCCTTCACGTATTCCCCTCTACGTACCTTCCCACACATTTCTATTTGACGTTCTATAGTAAAGCCTCTCGACTTGGTTTTGTGTGAAATCTACTGCCTCAATTGCACGAGCTTCCAGATGGGGCTGGAGTTGGGGGCAGAGTAGGAAAGGGACAAGGCTAAGATGCTAACCCATCACCCAGCAGGTAAGTGGTGTCACTTGACCTCTCTGCTTCTGGAAGCCGATTTTCGTAATGGGCTGTCACTGTCTTTATCACCTAACAATTACTACAACAGAGTAAGTTGGGAAAAAACCTGGAAAACATTACTCTGTCAACAGCATGGATATCTTTGATGAAGCTATCTATGGCAGGGTTCCGGGTACAACTGAATATTAGCACATGGCCTGTTAAAATGGTTTAGGCTCTTTCCATCCCTCCACTCTGCAGTTGGCTCCTGGCTTGTGAAATGGCAGTTATTTGGTCAGATCACTAGAGGTGGTCATGTTGTTAGAACGTCCTGATCTTGACTTTATACGTGGCTCAGTCAAAATTACACAGGCTGGTTCAGCCGTGATTCAAGAGGAGTGTGTCATGTGGTCTGGCTGTTGCTGGGCAACATTCCTGCCTGCCCAGGTGCACGCTGTAGGGTGGTGTTTACCTTAAAGAGCACACCCTGGTCTAAGGTCTGTTACGCTCATAAAAGTGATTTTGTTGGCATGCTTAGGGTGGAGTCAGTATACCACGTCAGATATAATTAAGTTAGTTTAACATACTCTATGCAACTGAGAAGTAGACCAGAATTCAGTGAGGCAGAGCTGCCAATAGTCTCACTACGTGATGAGCCAAATTATCACAAGGTTGCTTGGTGTCCACAGAATCAGAACAAGTGCTCTTACTGGATCTTAGAATGGTGCTGTCAATGGCTTGAGGCACTCTTGCTCACAACAGGGGATGTCTCATAAACAGAACTATAGGCTGGGCGCGGTGACTCACCTCTGTAATCCCAGCACTTTGGGAGGCGAAGGCGGGCAGATCACCTGAGGTCAGGAGTTTGAGACCAGCCTGACCAACATGGCGAAATCACGTCTCTACTAAAATACAAAATTAGCTGGGCGTGGTGGCGCATGCCTGAAATCCCAGCTACTCGGGAGGCTGAGGCAAGATTGCTTGAACCTAGGAGGCGGAGGTTTCGGTGAGCTGAGATCACGCCATTGCACTCCAGCCTGGGCTACGAGAGCAAAACTCTGTCTCAAAACAAACAAAAAAGGGAACCACAATACTTTTGGTCAATATGGCTAAGACTATGTCTTTCTTAGATGCTTCCATGACCAAGGGCTTTGCCATCCAGAGGGCCTCTCTGACCCTCTGATTCTCTCTCTTTCCTGCTTCGTTGGCTGACCAACCCCTTCTGTTTACATATCTTTTATCCAGTCAGGCACAGTGCAGCCACTTGACATTCCACTCACTGACTTGCAATCACATAGTCATCTTCCTCATTACTGTATCCCAGATTGGTAGGAATGAAGTTTGAGAAGTTCCCACACTCTTCTATGTTACAGATAGACAGATGATTTTTGGCTTACTGTAATTCCATAATTGTCTAATTGGAACCATCTTGTTTTACTAGTGTGTAAGTATTGAATGCAGGCATTTTGCTAATTTAACTCTGAAAGCTTCCCTATTTCCAAGTCCTTTGGAGGTATCTAACTAGCTTGCCTCCCCTCTCCTGCCATTGATTTGAGTCCAGACTTTGCCATAAACTAACCTGTACTCAGCAAACCCATTCATCTTATTGACTTCAAACAGGCTGTTAATAAAATAGGTAAATATTTCTCTGACTCATAAGAATAAATGTTTTTTGAAGAGGTGGAACACTTAGCATGGAAAGAGGAGCTTGAGATCAAAAAATGAAGGCACATATCCCTGAATTCTTTAGCTGTACTCTCATATCTGATCTGTAAAATCTAGGACACGTGATTCTATTTTGGGAAAAGGCATCTAAATTAAATAATATAATTCTGGTACTGCTATAAACCCATTTTCTATTATTATTGTTATTTAATTTTACGTGGTCAAGAAATATTTAGGTTAAATCAGCACCATACTTTGCAGCCAAATGCCAGATATTATTTGTATTTATTTTCTCTCCGTAGCTGTTATAGGTTGGGTTGGGGTGGGGAGGTTAGGGAAGGAGCAAAAGAGATCTTAGACTATTAAATAATTTGTCCAAGATCCTTAAAAATAAGAGAAACAACATGCAGCCTTTAATTATTCAATGCCAGATCTCCACATGAAAATTTAAAAATTCAGGCAAAAATTCCTATAGATTTATAACCTCTATGACAATAAAGTCAGAGTTTAAAAAAATAGGTATGTAACTGACGGTCCATCAGCACTGGTGTAGATGGTTCCACAGGGGCAAGGATGCATGTGGATTTTCACACAGTAGTTCTTTCCACCAGTATTGCCTCCTCCAGACAGCCTTAACAACCCATTAAGGAGATTCAATCTGCCGGTGTCCATTTCCTCATTCTTGAGCAAGTATTTGTTGGGGGCCTCTGTTGTTTCTCACATTTGCTCGGAACCGTGAGGAGGACAGCCTTTCAGGACGTATGTTTTCATGAGCCACAGCGATGCTTGCAAGCCAGCCTGACACCATCCAGACCTTCCCTCCCCCAAACGCTGTCTCCACCTTTTAAGCTATCTTGACAGAATCAAACACAAAACACAAGCCTTAGTAGGTGACTTCTGGCCTCCAAATAAAGCATTATAGGGTATTCTGTTTCTATTTTCTTTGACTTTCCCCAAAGTAATTTTATATCCCTTGGGAGCCAAGAAGCATTTCCCGTAATTAGGTTTGGCTACTGGCACTTGCTCCTTGAAATATTCATCTGCCAGCTCCCAGACCAAGAGGCCTTGTCCGGAAATGTGTGTTTTGTAGCAGAGTGGACATATGCCTCCTAGAAGAGCAGGAAATAAGGCTCCACCTGTACCCTGAGACCATCTGAGCCCTTTTGTCCACTAATCGGAATTAATAGGAGTGGGCAAGAGGCCCCTTGGAACACTGAGCTGGGCTGTCACTGACTAGCCGTGGGTAACATGTCTTCCGGGTCTCAGTTCCCTCAACTGCAAAACCTTAAAAGGGGGTTGAAAGAAAGGGGCAGCTAACACCTCTCGGAGGCAGGCACCATCAGCAGCTGTGCTCTTTTCTACATCTCGCTGCTTTCTTCGGATTTAGGTCGATGATGTGATCGACTTCTGGACGATAGAGTGCCGGTGGAAGTGATGTACTCTGCTTTCTAGCTTTCTCCCTAGTGTCCCACACCTTCCCTCTTCTTCATCTACGTGATGGAAGTTAAAGACCCTGAGATGCTGGAGCCCCATGATGGAGAAGACCCAGATCCCTGAGGACAGCTGTCCAGGGGAGTCCCTGACTGGCTCACGAGTGAGACAGCATGTTGTGCTGAGCCGCTGAGCTTGTACGCTTTCCACACTACTGCGGTTGACTGCAGCACTGTCCTCATGAAGGTGCTCTACTGGCTTCAAAATTCTGTGTATCTAGGGAATGGCGGAGCACGGGCCAGAAATAAAAAGAGATTTTTAACATGAGCAGGAACCTACCATTTAATTGGATATTGTAATCAAAGGCCCTTCTCTAAATGAGCCAGGGAAAACCCAAGTGTGCATTGGATAATACTTAAAGAATAGGGATGTGTACTTCTTTTCAGTGTAACGGTGCCTCTGTGGGTACAACACCCTGGTCAAACCTGGAAAAATAGTTTTTTAGAAAAGAATATAAAGGCAAACTGTGGGAAAATAGTCATGGAAGGCCCTCTCACTAATAAAAAGAGAGCTCAGGATGTCTTGTTATTAGCAACAGGGATCTCTGACAAAAGGGCTTACCATCCCTGCACTTGTGATGCTTGCATGGAGATGGTGAGTACAGGGTCTTTGAGCTCTCTGCTATGGTCATATTTTTGCTGTGCTGCTTCCAGAATCTTGTTTGTCATATGAAAAGTGATTAGGTCTGGGTGGCTATTGATCAGTTAGGAAAAACAGACTTACTTTAATCCTTTTTCAGAATGGATTCCCACAGATAAGGTTGTCATCTGGACTTATTTTTACGGAGTGAAAGTGCCATTTTCAAGAAACCCCCAAAGCTTCATGTTTTAGAATAAGTGAGGGCCATCTGTGGGAAGAGAAAGCCACAGAAGACACTGAAAAACCACATGAGCCGGTGTTAAATCAAGAAAAGCGTCTGGTAGGCATGGGAAAGCCTGTTGAAGTTTCGAGGTCACTTTCTGCATCCCAGCTCCTGTTTATTTTCTGGACCTTGGTCAGTGTCTTCTTGACAGTGTAATTTCTGCAATGCAGCTGGACTTTGTGACCCATAATCAAACCCAGAAAGCATTCAGCAATCCCATCTGGGCGGGGGGCTCCATTTTATTTGGTTTAAATGAGAAAGTTAAATCTCCACCCAGACAGGCCTCTTTGCAGGCCCAGTGACTCTCCCACCTGCAGGATATTTCATCTTTGAACAGGCTTATCATTTTCCAGACAAGCTCAGGGGATCTGCATCCTCCAATAAAATTTCTGTCTACATGAAATTGCCTTTTAGTGGTGGTTTACAACTGAATAAAACAAAAAGAATTGGTTTGATTCTGTAACTGATGTGATTTATGTATGTTTTAGTTTTGGAATGCACAGTATTTACATAAACGGAAGAGGTCTCTGTGATGTGGAGATCTACCTCCACAGAACTCATGGCAAAGAAGAAGGTGAAAATGTCCTCAGGCATCCTCTAAGTACCGAACTCCCTGGAGTCTAATCTAAAGAACATTCTTACTGAGCTCAACATCCACAGCCTCAAGCAAAGGGCGTCATGATTTTCTGGGTCTCAGAAACATCCATGGAACTTGCTAAAATTATACTTTCCTGGGCTCCACCCTAGAACCCATGAACTAGATTCACTAAGAATGGGGTGGGGTCCAGGGATCTGTAGTTTAAGGATCTTTACAGGTAGTTCCAGTCACATACTTGAGAAATACTCCAAACTGAGAAATGCTTCTAGATTGTAATCAGTAACTGCCAAGGAGCTATTTACTGCAAAAAGGGGAAAGGAACAGATGCTTTCTAGATGCCTTCTTTGCGTCAAGCATTGTGGCTAGACAATCTAAGTCTTCATTTTTTAAGTCTTGCAACAGTCCAATAAAATTGGTATTATTATACTCATTTTGCACAGAAGAAATTGGAGATTCAGAGAAGTTAAGAAATATTAGCAAACAGCAAGGTAGAGATTTGAACTCAGACCTTTCTGGCTCCACAATGTTTCCACTAACTCATGTTAACAGTCCAGGGTTGGGCCAAATATTTTCGAGTTCATAATGTTACCCTTTGATCTACTGAGAGACATTACGAGAAATTTCTTTGTTTTCTACCCCCCCACTCAGCTTTATTGAAGCATATTTGACAAATAAAAATTGTATATGTTTAAAGTGAACAACATGATGCTTTGATATACATATAAATTATGAAATAATTACCACAGCCAAGCTAATTGACATATCTGTCACCTCACACGGTGACCGTCTATGTGTATGTGTGTGTTGAGAACATTTAAGATCTACTGTACTAGTAAGTTTCAAGTATATGATAAATACGGTATTTTCAGCCATGCCACCATGTTGTTGATTAGATTCCCAGAACTTGTTCATCTTGTAACTGTTACGTGTGTACTCTGACCAACATCTTTCCAATCCTCCCAGCACCCTAACCCCGGTAACCACCATTCTACTTTCTGCTTCTATCAGTCTGACATTTTTAGATCCCGTATATAAAGTGAGATCATGCAGTATTTGTCTTTCTGTGCCTGGTTTATTCCACTCAGCATAATGTCCTTCAGGTTCATCCATGTTGTTACAAATGATAGGACTTCCTTCTTCTTTAAGGCTGAATAGGATTCCATCGTGTGTGTGTGTGTGTGTGTGTGTGTGTGTGTGTATGTATCACATTTTTTTAATCCATTCATGTAGCAATGGAATCAACATCTGGGTTGATTCCATATCCTGGCTATTGTGAATAGTGCTGCAATGAACATGGGGTGAACAGAACTCTTTGAGGTACTGATTTCATTTGCTTTGGGTATATACCCAGAAGTGGAGTTACTGGTTCATATGGTAATTGTATTTTTAAATTGTGAGGAACCTCTGTGCTGTGCTCCATAATGACTATACCAGCTGATATGGTCTGGCTCTATGTCTCCACCTAAATCTCATGCTGAATTGTGATCTTCAGTGTTGGAGGAGGGGCCTGTTGGGAGGTGTTGGATCGTGGGTGTGGATTTCCCTTTTGCTGTTCTTGTGACAGTGAGTGAGGTCTCATGAGATCTGGTTGTTTGAAAGTATGTAGCACTTTCCCCCTTTGCTCTGTCCCTCTCCTGTTCCAGTCATGTAGGATGTGCTGGCTTCCCCTTTGTCTTCTGCCATGATTTTGAGTTTCCTGAGGCTTCTGCAGCCATGCCTCTCGTACAGCCTGCAGAACTGTGAGCCAATCAAACCTCTTTTCTTTATAAATTACCCAGTCTTAGGTAGTTCCTTACAGCAATGTGAGAATGGACTAATATACCAGTTTACATTCCTACTAACAATGTACAGGAGTTCTCTTTTCCCATATCCTCACCAACACCTGTTAGTGTTTTTGATGATAGCCATTCTAACTGGGGTAAGATGATATCTCATTATGGTTTTGATCTGCATATCCCTGATGATTAGTGATAATGGTTTGGCCGTGTCCCCACACAGATTTCATCTCGAATTGGAACTCCCATAATTCCCGCATGTTGTGAGAGGAACCTGGTTGGAGGAAATTTAATCATGGGGGCGGGTCTTTCCTGTGCTGTTCTTATGATAGTGAATAAGCCTCACAAGATCTGATGGTATAAGCCTCACAAGAGCTGATGGTTTTGTAAAGCAGAGTTCCCCTACACAAACTCTCTTGCCTGCTGCCATGAAAGGCGTGCGTGCCTGTGCTCCTCCTTTGCCTTCTGCCATGATTGTGAGGCCTCCCAGCCACGTGTAACCGCAAATCCATTAAACCTCTTTTTCTATATAAATTACTGAGTCTCAGGTATGTCTTTATTAGCAGTGTGAGAACAGACTAATACAGTTAGTGATGTTGCACAGCTTTACAAGTACCCGTGACCATTTTATGTCTTCGTTTGACAAATGTCTATTCAGGTTCCCTGCCCATTTTTTTAGCCAGGTTATGTTTTCTTGGTTTTGAATTGTCTGAGTGCCTTATATATTTCTGGCTATGAACCCATTATCAGATGGATGGTTTGCAAATATTTTCTCCCATTCTGTAGGGTGTGAGAATTTCTTAAGAAGATAATGCTAAGTCCTTCCATTCACTTAAGGAAAGTAAATTTCAGATTTGCAGTGGACACTGGGGTCCATGACCTGAGACCCTATTTCAGGCTGAGCAGTCAATCACTCTGTCAGCTATGGAAGGGTAGGCACCTAGCAGCTCGCTGTGGAGTCCGCTCTTGAGATTGTCCCCAGCTGAGGCACAGCATGCCTCCTCCCTGGGCTGGCCTACTTGCAGTGACTGTCCTGGCAGGGGCATAAGCTTCCACCACCTTGCCTCAGTTCCAGATAACTCGGAAGGACCATCCCAGCTTCAGAGGGCCTCTGAGCCTTTATTCTCATTTCAGCTTCTCCCTCTGTCTAATCCTGCTTCCTCTGCTGCCTTGACAGGTTCCCAAGAGCACTCCCTACAAACTTCTGGCCTGCTAATCTCCATCTCAATATTTGCTTCTCTGGGAATGCAACCTGTGGTGCTGTTCAAACTGTCCCTGCGGACGCATTGCACTCACTTTAGGCAGTGTGATGGACTGAATCGCGGCCCCCACCCCAAATTTATGTTGAAATTCTAACATCCAGGAACTCCGAATGTGACTGTATTTAGAGATAGGGTCGTCACAGAAGTAATTAAGGTAAAATGAGGTCACATGAGTGGGCCCTAATCCAATATGACAGGAGTCCTTATGAGAAGAGGAGATGAGGACACAGACACCCACAGAGGGAAGAAGACCACACAGGGAGAAGACGGCCATCTACAAGCCAGGGAGAGAGGCTTCGGGAGTATCAACCCTGCCGATGCTTTATCTTGGACTTCCAGGCTCCAGAACTGTGAGAGAATAAATTTCTGTTGTCCAAGCCCCTACTCTGTGATACTTTGTAATGGCAGCCAAAGCAGATACAACAGGCGGATTTAGAGGTTCTTCATTTTGATCCTGATTCTTTCATTTTTACACTTAAGGAACAACTCAGAAACCTGAACAGGTTAAACTGTCTTTTAAGCATAATGAAGTAGGATGATAATTCTCACTAGATAGTGTTTTTATATTTCCTACAATATGTCAGGATAATCATGTTTTTAGAGAGGTGATAAAGAGTATGCATTAGCCGTCTTCATCACATCTCTTTGTTTACAGCATTTATTACAAACATGAGGCAGATGTAAACGTACGGCATAGATCAGTACCTTGGACCTGCAATGAACTTGTAGAACTTGTATGTAGTAGGAAAGAATGGCAAATTATTTTTTTTGACAGAGTCTTGCTTTATCACCCAGGCTGGAGTGCAGTGGTGCAATCTCGGCTCACTGCAACCTTCACCTCCCAGATTCAAGCAATTCTCCTGCCTCAACTTTTCAAGTAGCTGGGATTACAGGCACATGTCACTATGTCTGGCTAATTTTTGTATTTTTAGTAGAGACGATGTTTCGTCATCTTGCGCAGTCAGGTCTCGAACTCCTGACCTCAGGTGATCCACCTGCCTTGGCCTCCCAAAGTGCTGTGATTACAGGTGTGAATCATTGCATCTGACCTGAAATTTTTCAAATTCTATCAGTCAACACTTTTTGACCCTCTGTGAAGCAAAGATTTGGTTTGGCTTTCTTCTTGCTTTCTCTCTCTCTCTCTCTCTCTCTCTCTTTCTTTCCACTCTTTTGCCCAGGCTGGAGTGCAACAGCACATTCTCAGCTCACTGCAACTTCCGCCTCCCGAGTTCAAGTGATTCTTCTGCCTCAGCCTCCCTCCCGAGTAGCTGGGATTACAGGCATGTGCCACCATGCCCAACTAATTTTGTATCTTTTGTAGAGATGAGGTTTCACTATGTTGTCCAGGCTGGTCTCGAACTCCTGACCTCAGGTGATCTGCCCACCTCTGCGTCCCAATGTACTGGGATTACAGCCGTTAGCCACTGCCCCCAGCTGATTTGGCTTTCTTCCTTTAGATAAAATGCCAGAATTCCAGCTTCCTGCCCTAATGCAAAGGTGAAAAAGGCTTGCAGTTTAATTTTTTTTTAGGTTTTCATTTTTTTCTGAGCCAGCCCCTTTATCATTTATTGTCTCCAATGGAGCATTGGTAAATGTTTAACTATCAGCTCTTTGAAAATGAAATAAAACAGAACCATCCTAGGAAAAGAATGCTGCAGGGTGCCCGCCTCTCTGCAGCCTAGGAGGCTCTCCAGGTGTGAGGAGACCTCTCCGCCTCCCCACGTATATTAGTGCAGTTCCCTCAGGGCTTGCTTTTATTTGCTGAGGCTTTGCATAAGAGGTTTACTTTTAAGAGTATTTATGAGTTTAGCACAGCATTCCCCAATGACTTTTTTTGGCCACGTCCTCACTCATGGTGTCTTCATTGTCACCTCTGGAACCAGAAAAATCACAGCTTAAGGAAGCTCAGGTGAGCAACCAAGGTGAGCCAGACCCAGATTCCCAAGGTCCATTCTGCCACCAGGCCTTTCCTTATGCTCTGTGTCCCTCGTCTTCTCCCTTCAATGATTTCTTTTAGTTGCACTGATTTTACTTTTTATGTGCTGCAAAACTCAGGAAGCTTCTATGGAGGGCTTAGCATGCGCCAAACAGAATTCGAAGCAACTTGCATGTTTAATCATCACAAACCCTTCGAGGTAGGTAGTATTCTCATTCTCATTTTGTGGAGGAAGAAACTGAGGCACAAAGAGGGTTAATAACTTGTCCAAAGCCCTATTACTTGATAGAGGCAGGGCTGGGATTCAAATCAGGCAGTACCTCTTCCAGTCCATAATTTTCTTTTCTTTTTTTTGGAG
This sequence comes from Sapajus apella, assembly GCF_009761245.1. NCBI lineage: Eukaryota > Metazoa > Chordata > Mammalia > Primates > Cebidae > Sapajus > Sapajus apella. The sequence goes on along the minus strand of NW_022437010.1, from coordinate 486,258 downwards.
ACAGAGTCTTGCTTTGTCGCCCAGGCTGGAGTGCAGTGGTGCAATCACAGCTCACTGTAGCTTCTGCCTCTGGGGTTCAAGCAATTCTCGTGGCTCAGCCTCCCAAGTAGCTGGGACTATAGGCATGCACCATCACACCCAGCTAATTTTTGTATTTTTAGTAGAAATGGGGCTTCATGAAGTTGGTCAGGCCGTCTCGAACTCCTGACCTCAAATAATCTGCCTGCATCGACCTTCCAAAGTGCTGGGATTACAGGCGTGAGCCACCATGCCCTATCTCAGTCTATATTTTTAACCAGCACCTCACCTGAAAAAGAGCAGTAGGAATATACGTATGTGTAGTATGAAGTGATGTGCTTGTGTGTCTGTGTGTATCTGTGTGTACGAAAAGTTAAAATAAAGTTTAATAATGGGGAAAATAATCACCCCGAAGTTATGGAATTAAGGACCTCAAAGGACCTTTTGACTCAATATAGACCAATCTAAAGCAAATTAAAAATTTTAGGTAGTGAAATTATATGGTTTTTAGGCCTAGATTTCCAAAAATTGAGAATCAACATGTATTGGAAATACCAAAGAGCTAATGTTAATCACAGAGACGCAGCTGGAATGAAATACTGACTTGCTTCAGGGAATGTTTTTCTCCCTGTCTCTCTTTGTTTTTGTCTTAGTTTAATAATGCTGGCTGAGTAGGTATAAAAAAATGAGAAGAGAGACATTTTTTGTTTCACTATTCATGAGAAATTAGTATTTATATTGAATGGCTTGAGGATTCACAAATAAATATAGTTTGTTCTAGTTTGGATTAATAATTTGGTTTGGTGGAAGCCTCTGAAGTATCCAGTTCTGTGGCAGACCGTTGCCCCAGAATCTAGTACTAAGGAGAATTTTTTTTTTTTTTTTTTTAAGATGGAGTTTCACCATGACGGTCAGGCTGGTCTTGAGCTCCTGACCTCAGGTGATTCATCCACCTCGGCCTCCCAAAGTGCTAGGATTACAGGCGTGAGCCACTGCGCCCAGCCACTAGGGAGGATTTTTAAGAGGTCATTACCTTGAGTTTAAAGCATCACCGTGATAAGACAATCAAATTCATTTTTAATCCCTTCTAGGGAAATCCTTTTGTTACTTATTAAAGCATTTAAAGAAAACATTTCTTGTTATATTTAACTTGGAGCCTTTCCCCAGAAAGGAGATGGGGCTGTCCTCGGCTTGATGTGGCGCCCAGAGCTTTTTCATCTGTGTGCAGTTGACGGTTGATTCTCTGAGATACAGAAAACAGTTGATGGATCTCAATAGATAAGGGAATTCACTTTTTTTTTTTTTTTTGTGCACGAGTTATTCTGTATGCGTCTTCTCATTTCATCCTCTGAACAATCTTCCTGTCAGCATTTTATAAATGCAGAAACAGAGATTCAAAGGGGTCAGGTAACTGGCTCAGCTCAACGCTACTACTAAACAGAAAAGCAAGGACCGAAATTCAGGTCTTTGTGACACTCAATGCCACCATGCCATGTGACGACGCCTGCCTCCTTTAGAGGCCAACCAGTAGGTAAAACTACATATCACTTCATCTACTGAATTTTCATAAAACCTTCAGGAAGCCTTGGTTGGATAGAAACATTGATTACTTTAATCCTACACTGTACCCCCAGGCCAACTCGATTTTCTTGAGGAACGACCAAATGGAAACTGAATGGTTTGAAGGTGACTGGCAAGCAGAGAAACTTGACTATTTCCAAACCTGGGTAATCAGTTTCTGAATGAATAGTTCAGTGAGTATAACTTCCAGGCTTGCATGGGCACTGTTATGTTAAGTGGAATAATCTGTCTGCCTCCCAGAAGACTGTTTCCCCAGAGATTTCTAAATGTGTATCCATGTTAAAAACTCACCTAACAGAGCAAAAGCTGGCAGTCTAAACTTAACGGTATTTCCCCCGAATGTTAGCTGCAACCCCCAATCGCTGCATGCCTGTATGACAACAAAATGCTACTTGTAGTATTATTGCAGAGGATTTAGGCTGAGCAAGCTGGAAAAGGGGAATACAAATTGCATGGGTTTTTTTTTTTTTTCTATCAGTACTCACCCTTGTCCACATTTTCCCCCAAGGAATGTTGAAGCTCTGGATCTCGGAAAGGACAGCTCCACTGTTTTTAGTTTCCTGACCAGTTTCTTCGTTTTCATAACTCTACTTGAAGAACATGTGATGTTTGCCAGCGTCTGACGTTACGGACCTCACAGCTTACTGAATCTGAAAACAGGAGATAGAGGTGGAAAGGTTGGTAAACTCTGAAAAAACCTGAGATGCTTTTCATCATTTAAGGATTGCATCATAGCAGTTGGAAAAGCCAAATTCTTAGTCTTGAATGGAATCCATCATCCGTTCATTCATGCAACCAAAGAAGGCATTGATGGGGTCCTTACTGTGCATTAGTTGGAACTTCAAAGACACATAAAATATAGTCCTGTCCTCAAGAAGCCCACAGTCTCACTGAACAAACAAAAAAAATATAGCACAATAAAATATTACCTCATTTCTGGTCAAATGTGCAGAGGGCACAAAGGAAGAAAGTTAACCTTGGCGGAATCTTGAGAGATGGGTAGATGTTTGCCAGGTATTTTTTATGGATGGTAGAGGTGGGAGTGAACCTTCCTTGCCTGTAAGTTTTGGTCTTGTCATTTGTTTATTATTTTCTATTCTCCCATCCCTGTGACCTCACCGTTCCCCTCTAAGCCAACTTAATATGTGGCTGCTTTCATCACTTTGTAACCACCAGATGTGCCTGACTCTGCCTCTCACCAGCAGCTTGTGAAGGTCACCGTAGCCATATGCTTTTCTTGTTTCCAGAAAAGGAGAAAAACTGGTGTTTTGGAAATGTGGCTTTTAAATAGCTTAGATGCAAAGCCCAGAATTTGATTTTTTGGGAAAAACATGGACTCAGCTTTCGGTGAGTTAGAACTGGCCAATTTTTCACTTCTCTTTCAACACCTTGCAGTTGGAAGGCTGTTTTGAGATGGTGTGTGTGTATGTATGTGTATGTATTTATAGGCTATAGTTGGGATATATATTCTTAGAAAACCTGATATTTAAGCCACATGGGGCACATGAATATCCTCTTGAGAACTGGTAATGTGAATCTTTGTAAAAGGACAGTGTTTTTCCTATCAAGAATAAAAAAATCAAAAGTAAATGGTTGTTTTAAAAGGGGAAGCAGAAAAATAAGAATTGTGTCTGGCACATAATAGAAGCTCAGCAAACGATTTAATGAACCTATGCAGCCACCTGAGGGGGAAGAGAAGTCTTCCTCGAACTCCTTTCCAAATAGGAAAACTGGGAGTTGGTCTCCTTTTGCTTCTACCACGATGGGAACAGACTCCTGTAATTTTGGTTTGATAAACACAGTATTTATAGTCTTGGCTAAGAGGGGGGAAAAGGAATTTTCCTCTGAGGCACTTGCAGTGGCTAGGCAAGAGGACATGGGCCCATGACTCATTTGCTCTGCCTGAACCCATGTGTGGTTACCCCAGTATCTTGGCCCCACACCGTGTGGAGAACCAGAAGGGAGAGTGATTGAGTTTCCAGCGCCCTGCCTCTCGTTTCTTGAGGTACTCACACTGTGAGGCATTTTAACTGCCCAAGGCATCTGTGCTCCTAAGACAACCTCTCAGAGCTGACTTGTCTATAGGGACACCATAAACTACAGTATGAGAAATCATACACACACACACACACACACACACACGCACACACACACACACACACATACACACACACCCCATTAATTATTTACTGGGAAATATAATGCACATATAGAAAACTGTATAAAATAAATGTATAGCTTTATAAATATAACTGCCACCCAGGTCAAGACAGAGCATACTGCCAGGACTCTAGAAGCCTTCTAAGTGCCCTTTCCAATGCAACCCCTTTCTTTCCCATAAAGGCGGTACTACCCTTACCCCCATGCACCGGGGACTCTGCGTTGGGCCTTGTGCTTTTGGGCTTCCGGCTCTCCTCCAGTCATGCACTTTCTCAAGGGGAAAGAGGTCTGTGGGACCAAGAGACCACGCCCCCCTGGGACCCATGTCCCCTTATCTAGACCCCGTGCCAATGACCAGGACATTGGGACTTCCTGTCTAGATGATTCCAAACCTACTTCCAGGTCTTTGTGGGCTCTTCCTTAAGTCCTTCTTCTTGATATGGGGTCTGGAAGCAGATATTCATAAAAGGCCATGGGTGGAGGTTAACTTGAGGGCTCAAGAGTGATATATACGAGCACCAAAGCCCTTGGGTTGTGGGATGGAGCAGGGGTAGGGCATCAGGGTGGATGGCTGGGTCTAGGGGCTGCTGCTTCTTGTGGCAAATGTTCCAGCAGGAAGATCCAACACGCCACGCCACTGGGAAGGCAGCTGGTACCAAACTCATCCTTTCACAGGGGTTCGTGTCCCCAGAGCATGCTCTGAGAGTTGTGGCAGCGCTGTGCGCAAATTGCTGAATTGCCCAGATGGGACCAGTCAGGACCGCTGCAGAGGAGGGAGACCAGCTGGGGAGTCTGTCAGCCTGCAGCTCATTAGTATGCCACATCTGGCAGCATCTGTTCCTCCAGGAGGCAGCAACGGCTATGCTCTCTGGTCACCAGAAAGCAAGGGGCATGAGTAAGTCTTTTCAGCAGAAATAGCCACATCCTCCTCACACGCCCACTTCTCTCTCTGCCTACTAATGCCCCCAAGCTTACCCACTTCACCCTCTTGCCAGTGTGCTCAACCTCCTTGCCCTTTGTTCTTTTAATGCATTACCCAGCCAAAGCCCAGCCTTGGATGAACTCAACTGCTTACTTACTCTACGTCAATCAACCAGCTGTTGAGCATGGCTGGAAAAACCACACACGCTGCAGATGGCGCCACTGCAGACTCAGGGTCACCAATGCCATCTAGACCCTTGTTACTGTCAGGCAGCCTTCTGTAGTTCCCTGGCCAGCTCGCCCTCCTGTTCTCCTACTTTTCTAATTAAAATGAAAGTAGATCATCTTCTGCAATGCTACACTGAATGGGCCCTAGTCTAGAAACAGCGGGCTGTTGCAGTTTATACACAGCAGATGTTTCCAACTTCCCCATGTTTTTCAAAGTCTCTGGTTTTATTGCCTGTCCCTCTTCTGAGCCCCAATCTTAAACCCTGCTGTTAACCTCAGTAGCCAGTCTCCCCACATGCTCCACAAAGAAAGCAGGAGCCCTCAACTTCCCTTCTCCATATCTGCAGATGCACTTTGCATTTCAACTCATCCCCTTTTCCTTCTCTCATCCTTGCGACAGCAGAGAAAATGTCTCCTCTCGTGCCCAAGTGAATCCCTCCACCTGTCACTCAGTGCCGTCCTTTCTTGTCATTGATGGGACTTTTCTCCATAAATGACCTCTCTCCTGACTTGCTACCAGCAGTCATGCCTTGCCCTTACTACGCTGAAGTCAGGTTTTTCCCCAGCTGACCGAGTCCTTCAGCTCACATGGCCTTCATCTGTTCGGGGGAAAGCAGAGATTTCTGGTGTCTCTTCTTGTGAGGACACTAATCCTGTTGGATCAGGCCCTCACCCTTACGACTCCCCTTAATCATAATTACATCTTTAGGAGCCCCATCTCCAAATATAGCTACACTGGGGGTTAGGGCTTCACATAAAGATTTTAGGACAACATAATATTCAGCCCATGACACTGGCATATAGTATATAATAATTATCTATCTATTATTATTATTATTATTAGATATTTTGTGCTCAGCCTGGCCACTTTGCTGCCCAGGCTGTAGTGCAGCGGCACTAGCATAGCTCACTGAAACTTTAAACTCCTGGGCTCAAGGCATCCTCCTGTCTTAGCCTCATAAGTAGCTGGGATTACAGGCACATGCCACCATGCCCGGCTAATTTTTTAACTTTTTGTAGAAATGGAGCATCCTACTATGTTGGCCAGAGTAGTCTCGAACTCCTGGCTTCAAGCAATCCTCCCACCTCAGCCTGTGTCGTTGCTTTTAAAAGTCCTCCCTGAACTCTGCTTTTCCCTTTAGCTATGGCCCTGGTTCTCTCCCACCTTCATAGCCAAGTTGTCCATATTTACTACTTTCAGTTCCTGTTTTCACTGGTGACAGTCTTGTGTTTGTTTTCTCTCCCTCACTAAGGGGTCCTTCCTGACATCCTTTCTTCTAAATCCTTTTCCGTAAACCCAGTGGACCACTTTGAGTCTGACTTTACTTGACATCTCTGCAAGATTTGACATCACTGAACACGTTTCCCCTTTTAAATGATGTTCTTTCCTTGCTGCTAGTCTGTCTGGGTGTTTCTCTTCACCTCCCTTCATGGCATTGAGCCTCCAGTTCTGTCCTCAGCCTCCTCCACTTTCTTTTTTTTTAAATTAATAAATGTTTTAAAATTATACTTTAAGTTCTGGGATACATGTACAGAACACAGAACATGCAGGTTTGTATAGGTATACATGTGCCATGGTGGTTTGCTGCACCCATCAACCCATCATCTACATTTGGTATTTCCTCTAATGCTATCCCTCCCCTATCCCCCACCCCCTGACAGGCCCCAGAGTGTGATGTTCCCGTCCCTGTGTCCATGTGTTCTCATTGTTCAACTCCCAATTACGAGTGAGAACATGTGGTGTTTGGTTTTCTGCTCTTGTGTTAGTTTGCTGAGAATGATGGTTTCCAGCGTCATCCACGCCCCTGCAAAGGACATGAACTCATCCTTTTTATGGCTGCATAGTATTTCATGGTGTATATGTGCCACATTGTCTTTATCCAGTCTAGCATTAGCAATGGCAACAAAAACCAAAATTGCCAAATGGGATCTAATTAAACCAAAGAGCTTCTGCACAGCAAAAGAAACTATCATCAGAGTGAACAGGCAACCCACGGAATGGGAGAAAATTTTTGCAAACTACCCATCTGAGAAAGGGCTAATATCCAGAATCCACAAAGAACTTACACAAATTTACAAGAAAAAAAGAATCCCATCAAAAAGTGGGTGAAGGATATGAACAGACACTTCTCAAAAGAAGACATTTATGTGGCCAACAAACATATGAAAAAAAGCTCATCATCACTGGTCATTAGAGAAAGCCTCTTCCACTTTCACCACCTGCAACCACAGCTTCAGTTTCCACCTGCAGCTTCAGGACTCCTGAACCTGTCTCTCCAGCCCAGGCCTTCTCTCCAAGTGGCCCTGGACAGCTCCCCTCGATGCCCGTCTCCTACTTTGTGCTCCACCTCTCCAAAAGACGCACCCCATCTGCTAATCCAAACGGATGTTTTCAGCTTTTGTCTCCTCTCAGTGAATGGTGCCACCACCCACATTAGATACTGGGCCTCATCCTAATGCTGTCCATTGTCCATCTTTCCCCATCAGCTTCAAGACGTCCTCTCAGCAATACCTCCTGCAGTGCTCTTGCACCTCCCCGTTCCTCTCTGGCCCTACTGCTGTCACGTTCACGCCACTTCCGTTCTCATCTGGATTACTGCATGGGCTCTGGAGACTTAGCTCCTGCCTCATCTCTCTGTAATCTTTTCTTCAGGCTGTAGCCAGAGCTGATGTCTCTAAAATGTAAACTCTATCACGTGAATTCCTGATCCCTAAAGTTTTTTTTTTGTCAAGTGATGAAATTTCTAAGGTTATGGAATTACTATGAAATGTTTTAAGTTTGATAATGGTAATATATATATATATATATATATATATATATAACACACACATACACACACATTAAAGAGTCCTTATCTTTTGAAGATTCATACTGAATATTTGCAGGCCAATAAACCAGTGGGGTGAGGTGAGTGGGGAGACAGTAAGACAAGGTTTTTCATGTGCTGAGAATTATTGAAGCTAGGTAATTGATACTACTCTTTCTACTTTTGAAACACTCTACAATAAAATGTTTTTAAAAGAAAATCCCTAAACTCAAGCAAAACAAAAAGTACTGCAATGTCTTTCTTACTGTTCTTAAGACAGAGTCCTAAATTCTTAGATGGCTCATAAGGCCATGCATGGTCTGGCCTCTGCCTACCTTTCTTTCAAGTTCAGGGCATCCAGTGCTTATTGAAGATTTGTGAAGTGGATGGATGGATAGATGGATTCGTGGGTAGGTAGATGGATGGGCAGACAAATGGATGGATTAATAGATGGATGGTGGATGGATGGGTAGATAAATGAATATCTGGATGGGGAATGAATCAGTGGGTAGATATATGATGGATGGATGGACAAATGAATAGATAAATGGTGGGTGGATGGATGGATGAATAGATGAATGGGTGGATGGTTGAATGGATGAATGAGTTGAAGAGATAGATGGGTGGATAGTTGGTGGATTGATGGATGAATAGATGGATGGTGGGTGGATGAATGTGTAGGTGGGTGGATGGATGTGTAGGTGAATGGATGAATGAGTGGGTAGGTGGATGGATCAATGGTGAACGAATGAATAGATAAACGGGTGGATGATAGGTGAATCGGTAGATGGATGATAGATGGGTGGGTAGATGAACAGATGGATGGGTGGGTGGGTGAATGGATGGGTGGATGGAAAGAGAATAGCCAAGGATCCTAAGTTCCTACCCTCACTCTGCAAGTAACTTTCTTTGAGATCTTTGAGCCCTCACCCTCTTTGGGTCTCAGTTTTCTCATTTGCTACAGGAAGAGTAAACAAACTCATCATTTTTTTTGGAGAGAGGTGCCAGTTTAAACTCTTTTATTTTGGAACTTATGGTGATATTTGTTTTTAAAAATTGTTTCATCGTTACAAAAAACTAAAAATTTACATCTTCTGGATTAGGTGACATTCAGATCCTTCCCAACTGCAATAGACTGTAGTTATAAAGAGGTTTTACAAGTTAAAACATGGATTTGGTGAACATACAGTACAGATTTTTCTCAAAAACCCTGATTTAATAAAAATTTTTTTTTCTCTGGTAAAGGAAACTTGTTATAGGACTTACTAACACAATTCAATTTGTAAGCCTTTTAAAGACACTCATATAAAACATTCGTAAATTAGAAAAGCAGTCTTTTCTTGGACCATATGTTGCTATTTGGGGTTTAGAAGTATGCTCACTGTCCACATGGTGCAAGCAAGCACTCTACATAAACAGGACCTTTAGGTGAGGAGATCCCTGTGGATTATAACTGTGGCTCCTCCATACTGTTACCCCGACTCAGCACTTGGTGCATAGTAAGTGCTCAGTAAAATTTTGCTTTTAAATGAGGACCTAGGATGAAGAAGACTCTCAGTGGGGCTCTGTTAGAATTTTCAGTGATAGGAAAGGAAAACAGCTTCCTTCCAAAGAAAGGAGTAGGTGGGGAGAAATGTGGATGAAGGAAGGCGTACTCTTGGCCCAGGCATGGGTAAAAACGGAAAGGCTTCTGCTTGTAGGGTGGTTCTCTCTATAGATTGAAATAAGCAGGATTGAGCAAGGCAACTTTTATGTTCCCCTCTAAACAGTCTAGGTTCCTAATTTCCTGGCTAATTTACTTCATTTTGTACACTGAGGCTTGTGAACCATCCAGTTTACGTTTTTCTGCTCGTTCCTTGGATGTTTCTCAGTCTGATATCTGACCCTTCTATGTAAGGTCCTTGATGGAAAGCCACATGGCAGCTGCTGAGATCAGCCAGGTTCTTCAAACCACTGTAACTCCCATTCAGCCACGTGCAACTGGCAGTATGTGATGGTATTCACAGCAGGAAGGACTGCGGGATGCGAGTCAGGGACCAGGCTCTAGTCCCAGGTGCGCAGCTTCGGGCAACTCAGCCACTCCTGAGTCTCAGTTTCCTCATGTGTAAAATAAAGAGATCAGACAAAAATGCATCCCCAACTTTGCATCTTATTTAGGTTATAACCTGGATATATAATCGATGTGATACGAGTACAGACCTTTATCAGTTATGAATGTTATAAATTTAGTGATGCGCTCTGGTTTGCCTGTCACCAAATGAGTAGTATCTTAAGGGAATGGAGACTGATCTAGCTCTGTCTTCCAGATGGTTCTGCCTGAGGGTTCTGGACCCAGGACCAACGCAGCCAACAAAGCTACTTCCTGACCGCTGACAGTGTTTGAAGTAGAGGTCTGTTGAAACTACAGAGTTGCTGAGTTGTCTTCCTTAGCAACTTTATTTCCCCAGGCTGTGGAGCCCTACCAAGGTTTTGCTTGACAATTGATGAGAAAGTCCTTCTACCACATTGGGATCCACACAGTTTATTTTGGTAGGTAACTAAGACAGACAGAGATCATTAAACCCTTCATAAAACAGCCCATCAGCCACCTGCTTGCTGAGCAAAGGCTGCTCTTTTGCGGGAAAGATTGTTCTTCAGCCCACTCGGGTCCCATGCAAGATTCTAACCAGGTTGCCTGTGAAAATTTCTTGGTTGTGATGTATTTCTTTCCATTTATATAAAAGCAACCAATAAATACCAGTGATCTCGTCAGGCCATGCCAAAGAAGAATTTGTAGGGGATTTAATATCCCAATGCATTGGACATACTTGAATTTGGCTGAACAGTCAAATTGGGTGGTTTGGCTCAATTTAACCAGTTTAAATGTTGTTGGTGTACAGCTTTGCAAATGACTTTGGTTGTTACCGAATGATTGCTGAAGGGCATTGACTTATACATGTATTTGAAATCCTCAGGTGTGTTTTAAAGATCTACAAAACAAGCCTTTCCTTTGTTGTAAATGGGCAAGACTCAATAAAGGGAGTGAGATGAAAAGAGCTATTAGTTCATCTGTTGGGGCATCCAAATATGCACCCTGAAGGAATAGCAACAAATAATTCATGCTTTAACGTGTTCTACAAACAGCAAGATGTTCCAAACTATTGCCAACAACCTGACCAGGAAAAAGGGCATGGTGGTGATCATGAAATAATTGAGGGTAAAAGGCAGGGTTATAAGTCCTTTAAACCCTTTTGAGCTTAGGTAATGTCTTGCTGGGCACATGGCTCTGATTCTTTCTCTGGTCTTTGCCAGCAGATTTTTAGGAATCTCCTGGCAGAAGAGCATTGTTTGCGGCACCTTCCATTCCTGCAGAGCTCTTGGACGCTATTTACAAGGACTTTCAATTGCCTCCTTTGCCCATCTGGTATTAATTTTTATTTCTTCGTTACTGGGTCTCTGATTCATCTCTACCCAGACCTTTGAGTTTCCTGAAGGCTTTCCTTTCCCAAATGAGGTGCCACACCCAGGTAAGTTCACTTGCTGTTTGCTTTGAGGAAAGTCAGGATCTAGAGTTCCCTAGCTCAGAGAATAAGACTATGATTCATTTTATCATTCAAGTCAGGATGGAGAGGATTTCCTTCATCTCCCTTTACTCTCACTCCCATGTCTGATCGGCTTATCAGTGATGGGGTTTTGCCATTTTTAGCCTGTAGGATTTTCCAGCTCCCTTTTTCTGCCCGTGTCTCCATCTCAGTTGCCTCTGTCTTAGCTCACAGTCTCTCTCCTGTACTGTTGCAATTGTCTTCACATTGTATCCTAAAGGCAACGTGGGTAGGCTTGGAAAAGCTTTCATTGGGTCCTAAAGGCAATGTGGGGTAGGCTTGGAAAAGCTTTCATTGGATCCTAAAGGCAATGTGGAATAGGCTTGGAAAAGCTTTCAATTTCATTTTCTTGCCATAAAAATCACACTGAAAATAGTGGCTAATTAATTGAAGGGGCAGTTGAAATGGAGGTAGAGAGGATTATATAGCCGTGCTGCTGCAAATGAGAATTATAAGGAAGGTTTGGATTAAGCTGGAAACAGACACAGCGAAAAGGAGAGAAAATAGTTATTTAGCAAGGAGAACAGAAAGAGCATAGTAACTGATTTGAATTACAAGGTGAGGGAGAGGGAGCCCTTGGTAACAAACATCTCCAGGATAAAAGCTTTGGAGGCTGCATGGATGCTAGTCGCATTCTGAGAAAGAAGAAATTAAGAATTAAGCTTATGGGGAAACGGTGAAGCTGAATGCAGCATGTTAAGTTCTGGTTTCGCGTGGAGAATGTCCAATGGGGAGAGAATCTGTAAGCAGTTACATATCCCAAGTCTGAGATTCAGAGAGAGCAAATGTTGAAAGCAGAGATTTTATAGTCATGAGCTTAGAGCTGAGAGTTAAAGCAACAGCGCTTATAACATCAGCCAGACAGAGCTCGTTAAATGAGATAGGCCGGGTGTGGTGGCTCACGCTTGTAATCCCAGCATTTTGGGAGGCCGAGGTGGGCAGATCACCTGAGGTCAGGAGTTCAAGACCAAACTGGCCAACATGGTGAAACCCCATCTCTACTAAAAATACAAAAATCAGCCGGATATGGGGGTGCAGGCCTGTAATTTCAGCTACTCGGGAGGCTGAGGAAGGAGAATCATTTGAATCCGGGAGGTAGAAGTTGCAGTGAGCATTCTAGCCTGGGCAACAGGGCAAGATTCTATCTCAAAAAAAAAAAAAAAAAAGAAAAAAAAAGAGACAGATGGCAGGATCCTGGGGACTATCACTCCTAGAGGGCCACACAGAGGAGAGAGGGCTGGAGGAGATTCATTATGGTATGTTATTACGCAAAGAAGACAGGAAAGAATTGACAATTAGAATATGGAGATTCTTGAGATCACTTTCAACAAAGTGCGGGGGACAGGTGCCAACTGCCACTGGGTTGACCCGTGAATGAGAGATGAAAAACTGCAGATTCTAGACTTCTTTTTCTAGAAACTTTGCTGTAAAGAAAAGACAATGAACCTGAAGCAGGTGATTGCATGCGTGGCCAGTGCACCCGAGAACAGGAGGGCACATATGATGGTTAATTTCATGTGTCCACTTAACTGGCCGCAGGATGTCCAGACATTTAGGCAAACATTATTCTGAGTGTTGCCATGAGGGTGTTTTGAGATGAGATCAACATGTAACTCAGTAGATTGGATAAAGTGGGTGGCCTTCCCGAAGTGACTGGGCCTTGCTCAATCAGCTGAAGGCCTGAATAGAACAAAAAGGTGAACCTTCTTCTGCATAAGAGAGAAATCCTCCTGCCTGGTTGTCTTTGAACTAGAACATTGGCTTTTTCTCACTTTGGACTTAAACGGAGACATCAGGTCTTCCTGGGTCTCAAGTCTGCTGGCCTTTATGCTAGAGCTATATCATCAGCTCTCCTGGGTCCCAGGCCCTCAGACTCAGACAGGAACCACCCCATCTGCTCTCCTGGGTTCTCAGTTTGCCAACTCATTCTGCAGATTTTGGGACCTGCCCCCCTCCCTGATCACATGAGCCAAGTTCTTATAAGAAATCGCTTTCTAAATATATATATGCATCCTATTGGTTCTGTGTCTCCAGAGAACCCTGAGTAATACAGCACAAAATGGAAAAGAAAACAGAAAAAATAGAAAGGAAGGAAGGGAGGATGAAAGGAAGGTGTAGCGGGGGATGAGAACCACAGCCTGCGAGCTTTGCAAGTGTGGGAAGACAGTGGGTCACTGCTCCATTGTCTGTGATCTCTGACGGCATTGATGATTCATTCATGTTACATAATTAGAATTCACCTTCAGACTTTACTGTCTTACAATTTCGTCTCATAGAAACAAGGCTCCCTAGCTTGGCTTGTTTTCTTGTTACTCAGGGGCTGTTGCTAGCATAAGGTCATACTTAGAAAACTGAACCCTCAATAAGATTACTCAGAGACTTGGCAGCTTTTTCTCTGGCCATTTTGTCTTTAAGTTAAAAAAAAGAAAAAACAGCTCACTCTTCTAAAGTAATATTACATGGCAGTTTCAGATATGTCCTGTAGGCCAGCCCTGAAATGTATGGTCTTTCTGGATATTCGTGAGAGAGAAGCTTTGTTTTTAAAAATGAAAAAAAAAATTGTTTTATGAAAAAGCATCTCTGATAACCCAGTTTTTAGGAAACTGTCTGCTGAGAAGAAGCAATAGGAAAGGGAGAATCGTCCAGTTTATCCCTAATTCATTTCTGCCACGGTGATGGGATAACCCAGAAACCACCAGGGCCATTTAACCAAGAGATTTACTAGGCTCTTAGAGTTCATGACGTTTCTGCTTTGTTTTTATAAAATTTTTGTTATAATATCAAAGTGACAAAGATAAACCACTTTATCTGTGGTTGTGCAGATGCCATTTGGAGTATCTGCCCAGCTTAAAAGATTCCCCTGGCTGTTCTGCCCACTCAGAACAGCAGGACCCACATTTTAACTTAGACACCATGACCAAGCTCTGCTGTTCACAGCTGCCTGGCCCAGAAATGGGCGCCTGGCCCCAAGTTCAGGGCCAACGCCCTTCTCTGGGAATGGGGAACCAAAGCAGAAAAGCATCCTGTGCACTCACACTCACACACACAATCACACGCACCCACACACTCACATATACATGCACACTAACGTGCACACATGCTCTCTCACACACACCCATGCACACTCACACATGCACTCACACACTCATGCGCACTCACTAACATGCACATACACACTCGTGTACACTCACACACGCACCTTCACACACTGTCACACACACGCACACAAAGATGCAACGCACACAAACATGTAACACACACGTGCACACAAAGTCACTCAGTCTCTCTCCAACTGTGAATTTAGTCACTGTGAGCTTCCACCTTTACCTGTTGTGAGGATTGAATAGAAGAGAGAAAAAAATATTTCAAGAAAGAAGACTCAAACCAAAGCAGCAATGGGTGACAGGCCCAGTATCCCCGGCTGTCCTGCGGTCTCCCAGCTCCTGGATGCTGTCCCTTCTGGGAGCACAGCTACACGTCTGCCCTTGGTACTATGAGATGTGTCCTTGTCCTAAAAGTGACCAACCCCTGCCTCTCTTTCCCCCCCAGCCCACCACCAAGCTGAGTTGAACTGTATTTGTTACTCACAGTAAAAAAAATCCTAATTCATTAGGTTACCATTTTAAAAATAAAAATATATCTCTTTTGGGTTGTCTAAAAAAGAATCAGGTTTGATAATTTTGACGGTTGCAGCTGTGGGAAGTGAGGGGGGAACTGGTCTTCTAAATAAATAACCTTTTATACTCTCCCACCTTTTTCTTATCCCAGGAAAGCCTCAGGAACTTGTTGAAATAGGGACTGCCACGCCCTGTTGCACTATTGGTGAAAGAGAGGTCCATGCAGTGCCTATGATGACCAATTTGTTCATGTCTATCCCAATTGTACGTGCATACACCCACTCATCCCCAAATTCCATCCTCAGGAGTTGATGCTGCATAGAGACTTGCACATGTGCAAAAAGACAGTGCAGAGCTGCTTGGTACAACATTGTCGGTGATAGCAACATATTGGAAGCAACCTGAGTTTTTGCTAATAGAGAATTGGCTACATAAATTATGCTAATCTATGCAACTTGTGTACTATGATGCTATAAAAAAGAATGAACAAGGCCTTTATGTTTGGAAAGATCTCTAAGCTATAATGGTAAATGAAAATTGTAAGGTGCTGGGTGCAGTGGCTGACGCCTGTAATTCTAGCACTTTGGGAGGCCGAGGCAGGTGGATACAAGGTCAGGAGTTTGAGACCAGCCTGGCCAAGATGGTGAAACGCTGTCTCTAATAAAAATACAAAAATTAGCTGGGGGTGGTGGCGTGTGTCGCTAGTCCCAGCTGCTCAGGAGGCTGAGGCAGAGAATCACTTGAACCTGGGAGGTGGAGGTTGCAGTGAGCCGAGATTACGCCATTGCACTCCAGCCTGACAACAGAGTGAGACTCCATCTCAAAAAAGAAAAAAGAAAAGTGTAATGTACAGAACTGTTTTACAGGCTATCACTTGGGGGCTGACAACAGCTATTCAAATGTGCTTACACATATGTTGAAAACAGTTTGAAAAGAAAAATAAATCAGTACCAGCGGCTTACTTGCGTGTATGAATCGGTGTATGGCAGGGGTGGGGTGAGGGCAGGTGGCTTAGGTACAAGACAGGAATAGCAAAGAGACTTTTTAACCATATACCTCTTAAGAGGTTAAAAAACCTGTTGAAACATGGCTGTTAACTATGAGAGAGAGAGAGAGAAAACGAGAGAGAATGGAGGGAGAGAGATAGGGAAGGAAGGAAAAAGAGAGAAACAGAGGGGCAAGGAAAGCAAGAAGGAAGAAGGGAGGGAGGGAAGAAGGGAGGGGAAGAAAGGAGGAGGGAGGGGAAGAAGGGAGGAGGGAGGGAAGGAGGGAGGAGGGAGGGGAAGAAGGGAGGAGGGAGGGGAAGAAGGGAGGAGGGAGGGGAAGAAGGGAGGAGGGAGGGGAAGAAGGGAGGAGAGAGGGGAAGAAGGGAGGAGGGAGGGGAAGAAGGGAGGAGGGAGGGGAAGAAGGAAGAAGCAAGGGAAGGAGGGAGGAAGGGAGGGAAGGAAAGAGGGAAAGAGGGAGGGAACTGGCTGTTTCCTGAAGCTACAGCTTAACAAATAAAGCCAAGCCCACCAGCAGCAATATTTTGAGCAGTGAAGGATGATGAAGTCATGACTCCGAGAGGCTGACTTCCCTGCGTGTAGTGTGAGTGAAAACCTGGGTCTGTTCCATCAAAGAAGGCTATTTTAAAGGGCCATGAGCCCAGTGAGGGCTGTAGGACAGACGCACAATTGCTTGCAAACAAGCAGCAGGGCAATGAGCTGTGTTTTGTGTTTGTCCGAGGTTTTTTTGGTCTCTCAAGGGAGCTGGGAGAAACTCAAGTCTGAAACTCAAAGCCCTCTCAGTCATTCCTTTTCCTTCAACTAGATCTGAACCTCAGGAGATCTGGAGCCTTTGCTGAATTCTGCTGGGAACCGAGCCTTCTGCATATTATTATTGTTTTGCTAATACTTTTTGCTGGAAAGTACATCAAACCAGCATGTGCTGTACCTCTTGCTTTGCCAGACTATTTAAAAGCAAAAGTGACCAAATATCCAACTTAAGGCTGATCCAGGCTTTTCATGATCTAGCCAGCGGAGACAAAGTTTCCAGGAAAAGTACCTAGGGAAGGCCAAGGATTTTAGAAAGTATGTGTGGACAAACAAATGCAATATTAGTGGGCTAATTTCCACTTTGTGAATTCATGCCCATCAATGATACACTGGATAAAGAAAACGTGGCACATACACACTGTGAAATACTATGTAACCATAAAGAAGAATGAGTTCAAGTCCTTTACAGGGACTTGGATGAAGCTGGAAACCATCATCCTCATCAAACTAACACAGGAACAGAAAACCAAACACTGTATATTCTCGCTCATAAGTGGGAGTCGAACAGTAAGAACACATGGACACAGGGAGGGGAACATCACACACTGGGGCCTGCCGGGGCGGTGGGGGACAAGGGGAGGGAGAGCATTAGGACAAATACCTAATACATGGAGGGCTTAAAACCTAGATGATGTGGTGATGGGTGCAGCAAACCACCATGGCACGTGGATACTTATGTAACAAATCTGCACGTTCTGCGCATGTATCCTAGAACTTAAAAAAAAAAGAAAAAGAAATGCTTTGTGACTTAGTCAGTACGCTGATGGGAGCCTGGGTCCTGGCACCTGAGGACTGAGCTAGGGGAACCCACACCCAGGCTGCCCAAACACACAGTAGCAGGAGAGGTCAAGGGGCCTCTCATGGCTGCGGATTTTTAGACACGGTATTGCCATTGTCAGACGTGTGGCTAAGCCTGCAAGGACAAGAGGGGAAGGAGGGAACCCCCTCCTCTCAACCCTGCATCATCCTGAGTGATTTCAACCTCTCTCAACCCTTCTCCTCTCTTTTCTCTTCTCTCTTTCTCTGATGGCTCATCAGACATCATAGAATAATGGAGTTCAGTGTTTCTCAAGGGACAGTCACCTGCACCGTTGTCACCAGAACTGTCCGTTTCAAATCCCAATTCTTGGGGTCTGCTCTAAATTTGCCTACCAAGGCTCTAGGGGTGAGGCCTGGGAACCTGCATTGTTTGCAAACACCCCGAAGTGATTCTTACATGCTTGAAATCAGGGCTGCATTGATAGAAATGAAAAGGTCTTAGATCAGCAGCCAAAACACCCAAGTTCAAATCTATTTACTACCTGTGTGGCCTGGAGCAAGTTACCTATTCATTCCCAGCGTGGGAGTCTATACTATTTTACAGGATTTTTTTTAGGAGTTATAGGAGATATGCTGTTATGTTAAAGGAGTTATTTTTTTTTCTCTTTGAGGATTAAATGAGACAAAACATATGACAAGGCTGGGGAACACTGAGATTTTGCTACACAGTAGTACACGGTACCCTGGAGAGTTAGAAAAGGGATGGTGAGCTCACATAAATCTTTGTAGGCCTCAGGATACATATATTTTTGCAGTGACTTTCAAGGCTGACCTAACTCTCTTTGGATGGACACAGATCGAGGACACTTGACCACTGAGTGACTTTACTATACCTGAAGGCCTTACTAACTTGCCCAGGAGTGGGGCATATAGTGCTCGAAGGAAGACAAAGCAATAAAGAGACACTTTGGTGTTTTAGTCATGAAGTCCTCACCCATGCCTATGTCCTGAATGGTATTGCCTAGGTTTTCTTCTAGGGTTTTTATGGTGTTATGTCTTATGTTTAAATCTTTAATCCATCTGGAGTTAATTTTTGTATAAAGTGTAAGGAAGGGATCCAGTTTCAGCTTTCTGTTTATGGCTAGCCAGCTTTCCCAACACCATGTATTAGATAGGGAATCCTTTCCCCATTGCTTGTTTTTGTCAAGCTTGTCAAAGATTAGATGGTTGTAGATGTGTGGTGTTATTTCTGAGGCCTCTGTTCTGTTCCATTGGTCTATATATCTGTTTTGGTACCAGTACCACGCTGTTTTGATTACTGTGGCCTTGTAGTATAGTTTGAAGTCAGGTAGCATGATGCCTCTGCACATGTATACCTATGTAACAAACCTGCACGTTCTGCACATGTACAAGAACTTAAAGTATAATACAAAAATCAAATAAATACAAATAAAAATTTAAAAAATAAAAAAAAAGAGAGAGACACTTTCAGAAAAGCAGGTACTGCAAAAACAAAGAACCAGTCCAGCTGTAAGAGCACGTGGTGGGAGTGGCGTCTTCACCATCGTGTTCCTCTGTGGGGCCCATGTGCTCAAAGCCACAGGTTCTCAACCAGGGTGATGATTTCCAAAAGGGGGCATCTAGCAATGTCTGGAGACATTTTTGATTGTCACATGGTAGCGAAAGGGGGTTGCTACTAGCGTGTAGTGAGCAGAGACCAGAGATGCTGCTAAACATCCTATGGTACATTAGACAGTCTTCTGCAATGGCAAATTGCCTGGCCCTGAATGTTCATGGTATCAAGGCTGAGAAACCTTGCTCTAAGCTAACGCAGAAGACTCAGTCATGGGTGACAGAAGGAGGCCCCTAGGTGGGTAAACACCTCTGAGGGTCAGCCGCCTGCTGCGGTGCTGCAAAGTCTCCCAGCTGCACAAGGTCCCAGCATCCTGCTCATTGGCGGGTCACCATTAACCACCTTGCACATCACATGTTCAGCATAGCTGGTTTCCTGCCCGTTCTCATGCTGATAAATCAGGAAAAGCATTCTTAGAACAATAGAAAGCAGAAGTGTTGCTCTCTACAGGGCAGCGGAGAGGTTGCCTCACTCCTAGAAGGTGTCTTGTTTTTACCAAGAGCGTAGAGGGATGAGAGGAGCTGGAAGGCCACGCTGAGGAGCCACGTCCAGACACATGAAACATACAGCCCCCCACAGGATGCCGGGGAGGGCACTCAGTGCTTGGGCTCAGAGCCATGTGGCCACTGGTTTCCAATGACCCTTTGCTGGTATCTCACTTCCGTGATTCCCTTGCCTTCATTTGTGGATCTCTTCCGATACTGCCAGCAGGATGTCTTAGTTAACCGGCACTCGGGCTCTTCTCCCTCCACTTTGATCTTCCTGTCTCTGCTCATCTCCTCTTTCCTGGCATGGCATGTACTCTCGGGCTGTACCTCTGGTAGTGAATCTCTGGCTACCCTGGACTTCTGCTTGTACACACTGCCCTGTGTGCAGGTCTGGACACCTGGTGTCCCTTCTCAGTGCACCGCCGGTCCCCTGGGATCTCTTCGCCATTTTCATGCATGCAGGGCCAGCTTTGTGGCACGTCACCTGGGTGCTTGCTTAGGACTTGGTGCTCAGAAGCACTTCTTGATGGGTTTCATGTTCTGTGGCCACCATGTTAACACTGTAATAGTTTCCCCTTTGAACTTGTATTTTGTAAGTGGATTCTGACGAGATGGCATGGTATGAGCATGAACACATGAGATGCGTGTGCCTGTCCTTTCTTGTCACCCCATTCACATGGAACATTGGCCGTGAGCACAGAATTCTGGTGTATTCATGATGTGTGCAAGTTCATGGAGTTTCTAAGTGACTGCAAGGGAAATGTGTTTTGTCTATGACTGAGTTAGCTGGGGAGGGGGAGGGACAGTGACAGCCGTGAGAGGCCACACTTTCCATTTGAGAACAAAAACTTGTTTCAAACACAAAGGCTGCAATGGTATTCTAAGAAACACAGATGACCAAGGAAGCTTGGCTTGTCCTTTCTTACTCATGTTACTTCTTTGCATTTGCAAACAACTTACACTGAAAATGAAGACACAGAAGGAAAGGGAAAGATAAAGCAACCCATAAGCTTTTTTTTTTTTCAATTCTTCCTTACTTGTCAGTGAGCCAAATGTAGAGAGCACTGATAGAATGTACATGTAATCAGGCCAGGCATGGTGGCTCATGCCTGTAATCCCAGCACTTTGGGAGGCCAAGGCGGGTGGATCACCTGAGGTCAGAAATTTGAGACCAGCCTGGTCAACGTGGCAAAAACCCGTCTCTACTCAAAATACAAAAATTAGCAAGAAATGGTGGTGGGCACCTGTAATCCCAGCTACTCCGAAGGCTGAGGCTTGAGAATCACTTGAACCCGGGAGGCAGAGGTTGCAGTGAGCTGAGATAGCACCACTGCGCTCCAGCCTGGGGGATAGAGTGAGATTCTGTCTCAAAAAAAAAAAAAAAAGAGTTTGCATTATTGAGAAGTGAAATAAAAGGGGTGCATCATTTTTCACTGTTCTGTTAAGAATGAAATATGCAAATTGCATCATTTTAAACAATTTAGCATAAAAATTAAATGCTCACATTTTCTTTTAAAGCTGGTTTTGCGCAATATAAAGATGAAAGGTAAGATTCATGCTAATGATTTAACATTTTAAATTTCCTTTACTTAGAGTGGCAGTAAATTGCAAATAATAATGATTTTAAAAGCCTTGTGACAAGTCAAAAGAGACACTGCAGAGGAAAGAAAGCAGCTTTTATTTTAATACCTCTCACAGCAGAGGTTGTTTTGTTCCTGCTTTTTAAAAAGGGCACCTACATTTTCAGTTTGCACCGGCAAACCTTTCAATGAAACAATAAAGCAAATTTCCTTCTATTAAATAGGAGCCACTTTTTATCTCCCAAGTCTACACAGAACCAATGTTCATTTTAACAAGTTTCTCAGCCGGGTGCAGTGGCTCACGCCTACAATCCCAGCACTTAGGGAAGCCGAGAAGGGGAGATCACCTGAGGCCAGGAGATCGAGATCAGCCTGGTCAACATGGTGAAACCCCGTCTCTACTAAAAATATAAAAATTAGCTGGGTGTTGTGGCCCACGCCTGTAATCCCAGCTACTTTGGCGGCTGAGGCAGGAGAATCACTTGAACCCTGGAGGCAGAGGTTGCAGTGAACCATGATTGCACCACTGCACTCTAGCCTGAGGGACAGAGCAAAAACTTCATCTCAAAAAAAAAAAGAAAGAGAAAAAGAAAGAAGAAGGAAAAAAAGGACGAGTTTCTCCCAAGTCCGCTGGACTTTGTTACCGGAAAGTCTTGGGAGCCGGGTATTTAGCTCTGCTGTGAGTTAAAAGCAACAGAGGAATAAAGCACAGCTGCAGAGCCCGGGTCCTCCCCGCTCATGATTATAGCTTGCTGTGGGACTCCGCCAAAATTGCCTTGTGTGTTTATGGCATCTAAGAAATTCTTGAGAATGGTACTGATCTACCAATTAAACACACTGGTATGTTTGGCCCCATGTGGCAGACAAGGAAAAGGGTTTATAT
This sequence comes from Sapajus apella, assembly GCF_009761245.1. Lineage (NCBI taxonomy): Eukaryota > Metazoa > Chordata > Mammalia > Primates > Cebidae > Sapajus > Sapajus apella. Next base: position 464,188 of record NW_022437010.1, on the reverse strand, counting down.
TTTCTTATGGGAAATATTTTCTTTCTTATGCTTAACTTTTATGTTCACATAGATTTTCAAAGTATGGCCAAAGTCTATGAACTCCATACTGGAGTCGCCTGGACATTTTGGACTTTCAGAGCTGCACGGGTGGTGTTTTACAGTGTATGTTTTTCAACACAGTGGGGATTCACATTTTTTACATCATAAAAATTCACCAGCGTCCCTCTGCCCCTCCCAGCTTTTGTCACTGAGAACATAGAAGCAGGTGGGCTGCCTGAGGCTTGGGCAACGCCCTGGGCTTGCCTGGGGCCCAGCTGCCCCTGCCCCTGTACCACCTTCCTTCCTCCTCCACTCAGGAGTGAAAGGCCCCACGGTTCAGGCCGTCTGGATTTGGAGCTGTCATTTACAGTTGCCCAAACTTTGAGGATGACTAACTTGTGAGAACAGGAGATGCAATCAGATAAGAAGAACACTTTTGAGAACCACGAAAGAGAGAGAAAGACGTAGCGTTGTGTGGTGACAGCAGGGATGAATTGGCGGTTGGAGACTTGGGTTTTAGGTAGAGTAACCATATAATTTATTAATTGAACTGGATTTCTTTTGAAAGTGACAGGGATTCCTATTGGTGTTGATGCTGGGACAACAGGAGCACATGGGAACTATCCTGGTGTGGCAGAGCCACCATAGTTCTAGGACACTTGTCATCCAGCTGCCAGCAAGTCACATAGCATCTCTGGACCTCAAGTTCTGAAGAAAGAGACAATTGGGCTACAATTTCCTTAGTTCTTTTACCATTAAGGACCTATTACTAATCTCTCTCCACAATCATGATTTCAAAATTATCATGTCAACTAGGCACTGAATGACATATGATGAGTGCAAGTTCTGTCAAACAGAACTTTTTTTTTCTTTTTTTTTTGAGACGGAGTCTCACTCTGTCACCCAGGCTGCAGTGTAATGGCACGATCTTGGCTCACTACAACCTCTGCTTCCCAGGTTCAAGCAATTCTCCTGTCTTAGCCTCCCGAGGAGCTGGGACTACAGGTAAGTGCCACCCACGCCCTGCTAATTTTTGTATTTTTAATAGAGACGGGGTTTCACCATATTGGCCAGGCTGGTCTCAAACTCCTGACCTCGTGATCTGCCCGCCTCGGCCTCCCAAAGTGCTGGAATTACAGGTGTGAGCCACCACGCCCAGCCAATCAGAGCTTTTTGTCAGCGTTGAAATAACCAGTTACTGCACCGTGTTCATACAGTTTTAGGCAAAAGAAAAAAAAAATACCTTGACATTTTAATATGCCTGTGAGTCCTATTTAAAGTACTTTGAACAGTTCTGACACCATTTTTGAAAATGATAATAGTTTTTTAGTCCCTCCCACTATCTTCCCAGTCAATGGACATCAAAGTCTGGAGGTTAAAAGCCATGTGACTGGATGATCTATTGGTTTGTATCCAGTTCTAGTCTTCTCCGCTCACCTGATAAGTTTGGTACCTCATGCTGTAAAATATAGACAGAGAAAGATGATGGCAAATGAAAGAGGGCCTGCTTGGAGTCAGAAGCTGCAGTCCATTAATGTGGGTCTAGCAAGAGGGCCTGGATGAGGATGTTAGACGGGGAGGCAATCCCTCATGCTAGGGTGCCTGGACAAAGTTTCTGCAGAGGGAAAAGAGGATGCTTTGCCTTGGGGCAAATTTCCTCCTGACTTAAGTCATCTTAATCCACAACTGGGGGAATTCTTAGGGTGTATTCACAACATGAGATGAACAGGGAGCAGGAATGGAACAGCTGTGCAATGGCTATTCTCTTTGCTTCTCTTCCACTCATATGAGCTCACTCTAGGGCGGGATGGGCAGTCAAAAGCCCTCCGCAGATCAATAACAGCAGGTAAATCTGAGGTCTGCAGAATCAAAGAGTGAAATAAAAAGAACAGGCCTGCTGCCTGCTCTCATAGGTCGTACTAGCATTCTAGTTTCCACGGTAATGAGCTTGCAGTGTGCTCAGTGGGGGCAGCGCCCCTCCCACCCCGTGGCGCCCGGGAAGGCGTGCGTTGGTGAGTGGATGGCTGTGACAATGACCAGAGGAGGACATCACTTGCATTTTGTGCCCTGTCGTATGCTGGAGACACTCCCATAAAGAAGATTCATCCTACCCAAAATATCAAAACCAGCTCCACTGAGAAACTCTGAATAAAGAATGGACTTTAAATTCATACGTATCGGGAATTGTTTGGATCCTGTAACAGGGTTCAAATCATCCTGGACAACTTCCTATGGTGCCAGACCCTTGGGCAGAACTTCCAGATGGAGCAGATTGACTCCTGGATAAAAGATTGACTCTGGATAACTGCTCCTGGATAAAGGAGCAGCGGGCATCCCAGAAGGCAGCGGGCAACCCACCCCAAGCCTAACGTAGACTAAGTGTTGGGTATGGTTTCTCTTTTCTCTCAAAGTTGACAGCATTGTTGAATCATTGTCTTCATTTACTTATGAGATGATTGGCATTGACCTTCAAAGTGGAACAACTTGAGCTAAAGTCAAAAACTGGTGCGCAGCAGCTGGGTGACTTTCATCTTTACTTTGCCTTCCATGCTAAGTGTTGACTTCCGCTGAGTTTGATTTCATTCATTTCAGCTAGATGTGTGTGGTGAATAAACTTTTCACCAGCCTTCCCCTGGAATGGTTGAGTCAGCTCTGGTGCGAGTTAGTGGCCCCAGAGGAGGGCAGGCCAAGACGCCCTCTCCATGAGATACCTCCTAAAAGGAAAGAGGTCATTGATGACCCACAAAGGAGGCCAGGACCATAAATATTTCAGAATTCAGTTTTCTTAAAATCTCAAATAATGAAAAACATTCGCTTGTTTAAGCCTTTTAAGTCCTCCCAGCTTTGGACTGGAGCCCCAGTGCCTGGCTGCAGAATTCCATGGTGAGGCACAAGCATGACATCATGTTCAGGAGGAATGCACAGCACATAAAGCCTCGCCTGGGTCAGAGACAAGTGCTGAGCTCTCAAGAGGGCCCTAAGACAAATACACAAATGTGGCCTAGCACATGTCAAAGACTCTGCAAGGGCAAACATCTTTATGACTTTGGTCCTGGGAAGAGAGACCCGGCCTGGGATTAGAATTTACAGCTGACAAGCTGCTGATGAGGCAGTAATGCCATTCAGCATGAGAATGGCCACTTTGGGAACTGGGAGTTTAGCACACGAGGCTGCAAGTCTCAGAGTGAAGCCAAGGGGCAACTCCTTCACCTTGGCTGGAATAAGTTAACTCAACCCCACAGCCTGTCCCCCGGGACCTTTCTCTGCCTTCCTTTGGATTTACAGGCCTCCCTGCAGTTCTTTAGGGCTTTGACATACATGACAATTTAACATCAAGGGAATCCCCAAGTCAGGGAAAAAATATCTTTCTTGGCTATAAACGTCACTCTGAAATTCTTCTCAACTGTAGTGTTTTAAGAGCACTTACAATGTGCCAGACCTGCCCCGTGCAATGCCCTTTCCCTCTTAGAGCTTACGGCTCACAAGCACACTTACAGATGTCCTCCCTGACCCCCCAGAGCTCCAGCCAGCTTCAGCGTCGAGGTCCCCTAGGGGACATTTGGCAATGTCTCGAGACGTTTTTTGATTGCCGCAACTGGGTGGCAGGGGCAGCTGTTACTGGCATGTAGGGAATAGAGGCCAGGGATGCTTCTAAACATCCTATAACGCACAGGACACTCCACCACCAACAAAGAAAAATCCAGTCCAAGATGGGAATAGTGCTAAGCCTGAGAAACCGTGCACTGGAATACGCCTTGCCTCCGCATAAGCCAAGAAGGAAATTATTTAGATTTGCACCATCCAGTGGAACTTCCTGTGATACAAGAAATGGTCAGTATCTGTGCTGTCCAGTGTGGGAGCTACCAGCCAAATGTGGTTATTGAGTGTGTCAGATGTGGCCAGTGTGACTGAGGAAGTGAGTTTTCATGTTACATCATTTTAATTAATTAAATTATAACGATCCCGTGCAACTGGTAGCTACTCTGTTAGACTGTACAAGTCCACACAACGGGAGCTTAGAAGCACTGAGATCACCTGCCCCTAATCAGGTGTCCCTTCCACTGGTTTATGACTGAAAGCCCACAGTTGGACAATCCTTCTTTAGCTAAGACTTTAACCCATGTTGGAATGACATTATCCCTGGGAGGGAAATGACCTTTAACTTGTAAAGAGCTGCTGCTAATTTAATATGGCTAATGGATCTGAAAGACATTTTGGCGGGAACACAGAGCACTAGGGGCCTAGAGTGAAAAACAGGACCCCGTGAGAATGACCGGGGGTAAGCTTGGGGAGGGGGCAACTAGGATACACAGGGGGAGGTGGAGACACAGGCTAGAGGTAGCAAAGGCAACCAATGCTTTCTTTACTCATATACGCTCTGCTGAGAATGGAAGCCAATTACTCAGCATCCTTATCAGACTCATGTCTGTGAAAACCAGTGACAAAGGGTGCCAGGAAAGGCAAGGTCCTTGACAAAGGGCAGCCTGTTTCCTGCTCCCTCTCCACCTCCCCGTGGCTCTTAGTCCAAGCCCCCAAGTGCTGAAATATTTTGGTGCCTCCCCCCATATCTAAAGCCAAATTAAAGCAATACTAAACCACAAAACATAAAATGATTTTCCTTTTTATCGATTATAAAATTCTGGATAAATCCATCACAGCCTCATTGTTCTCTGTTAACCTAGCACTGCTTTAGGGTCCGAATATTAGGGCTCTTTTCCTTGTGATCCATTGCTGATCTAGTCTATTGTGCAAATTTTCACAGATGGAATATTGTGTAGATATTCTACTAAGAAGATCCTAGAGAAGAAAGTCACCAACCTCACCTGGTAACTCCCTCTACCCATGTTTCTGGAGAGGAGGAAAAAAGAGCTGAAATAGATGGAACCCAACCCAAAGCCCTCTCTTCCTAAATGTTCTGCAGGGTTCAAATGGGAGCTCCTGGTAGTATCGGTTCTGGTGATTTTCATGGAGGACAATGGAGACTGATCTCCAAGAGTGAGTTCACCAGAATCATGGCAGCCAAGGAGAACTGCATGATAAGAATGGCTGAAAGGATACAAATTGTTCTGTCCAGAGAGACACAAGTTGAGAGAGAAGTAGGGCTGAGAGAATAGATAGTTGTGAGCGTCAACTCCTCCACAAATGGTGAGTTTTTCTGAAACAACAGGGTGAGTGAGGAGAGGTGGGGGTGTAGAGAGGAAGGGAGATAAATTTAAAACAGTAAAATAGTAAAAAGAGGGATTAGATAAAACAGTGTGTGGTGGGCGTGGGGAGGAGATGTGATTTAAGAGTCTTTTGCCCCAGTGCTAAAGGATGCAAAAATAAAGGAGTTCAAAAATGTTGAAATGTAAAATGACAGTTCCATAACAAATTATTGACTGGAGGTAACGAAAGATGCCTAAAGCTAATCTTGTGAGATTAACATAGGAAGGTGCTCCAGCTCCTTCCCAAAATGACCCCTTGCCATTCTCCAAAATGCAACACTACACCTACCTGATCACAAGTCTTTGGGTTTATTTCCTATGTCCACTCTTGCTGTGGAATAAGGTCGATTAAACCTCACGAGTCAGTTTGCAATTTACTGACATTCGACATAAGCAGCTTTTACGGGTTGGTGCTGAAACAGGCTGAGAAACACAATCCCTCCCTGGGTAGAAGTGGGAGCTTTCCTGTGGCTATAGCAAGCCCAGACATATGGGGGACTGGAGGGGAGCTGCAGTTCAAATGCAGTAATAGCTGTTTTGAAACTGATCCACTCTAAGTCTTTGAGTGCAATGGCTGATTATTGGGTCAACAAACATGAAAAGCATTGTCACTGGCCCAAGTTTGAAGCAGAAGCAACATGTCTTTCATGAGCATTTAGGATGAAAGATGTAAGATTAGAAAAAAAATGTCGGTAACAGTGAACATCATTTGAGGGTCTTTGTAATGTGTGTTTTGCCCTAAGAGGAAAAGTAAGGCAAGATGTGTGAAACGTCCTTGATCTTTCTGCAACCTAGAGCTGTAAGCCCTGTATTACCTTCATGTTTCCATTACAGGAACTGCCAGGTTGGTTTTCCAATGAGACTTTCAACTCTCAGCTTGATAAGACTGTGACTGTGTGGTGCAGTGAACAATGGTTCAAGGACTACTTCACTGAGTGTGAATGTGACTGCATTATGCCTATTTTAAAAATCCTTAAAATTCATCAATGGTTCTCCATTACCTCCGAGATGGGGAGTCTCCTTGCTGGGATGTACAACTCTCACCTCTCGCTTCGCATTGAGCTATGTCCACGTTTCCAAGTGCTCCATGTTCTCTTGTAACACCGCAGCCTCGCACACGCCACACCCTCATTTTAGAATCAGACGTGCCTTCTCTACCAAATCATCCTAAGCAGCTCTCGAATTAGATGCTCCTTTGCACTCTGTGCTTAACTTGTTTACAGCACACATAATGTTCTATTTAAGTGACCTCCCAACAAACCCGTGAGATTCCAGAAGCCGGAGGAAGGCGCTCTGGAAATAAGCATTCTGTTAGATGCCGAGAACATGTCATCACCCACATGTTCTCAGCATCTAGCACCATCCCAGGCACAAGTGGAGCAGAGGTAGATTTGTGCTTGATGATTGAATGGATGAGTTTCAGTGAACTGTGAATGATGGGGAGCTTTTCAACAAAGTCACACCCCATGTTTTCCCTTCAGCAGAATAAACACTGCATAGAAGCAGTTAATAGTCCCCTTATGTGAGCTCAGCACATAGATATACGTAAAGTCCCACGGGTTCCCATAAGCCAAATAAGACAAAGTAAGAACAGAAAGGGTCCATACACTTCAGAAAAAGGAAGGAAGGAGGAAGGAAGGAAGGAAGGAAGGAAGGAAAGAAGGAAGGAAGGAAGGGAAAGAAGAATATTTTTCCCATGAGTCTACTCTCAGTAAAAGATATTATTTAAATAGTATTTTGTTCTGAGGCTTTGTCCATGAACCAAAGAAGAAAGTGAAATATATTGGGTTCTATCCATGAAATTAGAAGAGGAACATTTTTCAGTTCCCAATCAATCAAAAGACACAGGTTGCTTTCAACTAGAAGCCATTTCTGAAGAGACACAGGAGTGCAGGAGAGTTGCGTTAGGCAATGCAAACCAAGCTGAGCCTGACATGAAAGTGCAGGTGAATGAGTCAGTTCCTTTCCCAATATCTCCCCTAACATTGCCTTTTAAGGTTTTGGAAGAATACACTTATTATTCATCTCAGTTGGATTTACTGTGCCTCACAGGTATTGATTCCTTTTGCTCTTCCTCTTCTAGCTGCGGAAAGAATGAGCAGAGGGAGTGCTCGGACAGGCATGCCCCCCAGGATGTGGGAAAGCCATCAGGCAAGTGGCAGGTGCAGAGGCCACGGCCAGGGCCACACAGCCTGGAGAGGGCCTCCCTCCTGGCAGGGAAGGCTGTCTCTACTTGCTCCTCTCTGAGAATACTCATCAGGTGTGGCTGGGGGTTTTGGCAGCCTGCAGCTGTGTTTAGGAGGGCATTTGCTTTATCTACCACATCCTTTGAGGATTTCATTGTAGGCCATTTTTTCCACTTTAATGAATGCTCTGGCAGCTTGTGAACGTGGGGCTGTGTCTGCATGCCCTGAACGGTGATTATGTTCACCATTGTTGAGACTGAATGTAACATATATTCACGGATCCTTCTGCCACCTCCTTTTCACGGGATGGGCTCTCAGTTCTGGCCAAAACAGGAAGAAAGCTGTAAAAAGAAGGGCTTAGCCCAAAAGTTGGAGTTGCTCAGTTTTCTTCCTTTTCTCATACCCCATCAGCTAATTAATCGCCTCCTACTGCTGTTTATAATTCCTTAACAGTTTTCAAATCTTCCCCTAGATTAGCTAAATAAAAATAGCACATCAACCAAAAATCAAGTTCGATAAATTTACTAATAGGGAAATATACGAAGTGGAAAAAGCTGTGAATGTGAACTCTAAAATAATGACAAAACAGTTTAAGTAAATGATTATATATGCACATAGATATGATTTTCAAAAGAACTTCATAGGGTTCACACACACAAATAAGAATACTTATTTCTGGAGAGTTAAGGAATGTTTTTGCTTCATTCCTTATACATTTTAATTTTTTTTTTTTTTCTGATGATGTTTCACCATGATGGCCAGGCTGGTCTTGAACTCCTGGCCTCAGGTGATCCACCCACCTCAGCCTCCCAAAGTGCTAGGATTACAGGTGTGAGCCACTGCGCCCGGCCACATTTTAAATTTTTTAATCCAAATTTTTTTACAGTGAGTATGTATTATCTTTTGTCATCTGAAAAAATAATACAAATAAAGAAGTTAAAATAGATTTAACTGGATTTGTACAAAGAGGGGAAGATAAGGGTGCCCCTGTTTTATCCATGCCACCACTACCACAGTTTAGACTATTGGTCATAATTTTTTCTTACTTGCAAAAAATCTCCTTGCCTGTTACCGTCTCTTCAATTTCTTCCCCCATTATTCATTCTCTCTGAAAATATTAGATTGGTGCAAATGTAATTGCGGTTTTTGCATTTGTCGGAATCTGCTGTTTGATATTGGAATACATTCTTAAATGAATGTGGTTATGTTACACATCATTTTAATGGACATTTCTCATTTTACTTTTTTTTTTTTGCTGATGACTTATTACTTGCTGTTTATTTTAGGTTTATTTTAGACTATGGAAATGATGCTAAAAAGCAAATTCAAGCAATTCTTTAATTCGAGTTCAAAATGGGTCATCAAGCAGCCAAGACAACTGGCAACATCAACAACACCTTTGGCCCAGGAACCGCTAACGAATGTACAGTGCAGTGGTGGTTCAAGAAGTTTTGCAAAGGAGATGAGAGCCTTGAAGATGAGGCATGTAGCGGCCAGTTATTGGAAGTTGACAAGGACTACTGAGAACAATCATTGAAGCTGATCCTCTCACACCTACACGAGAAGTTGCCGAAGAACTCAACATCAACCATTCTGCCACTGTTCAGCATTTGAAGCAAATTGGAAAGGTGAAAAAGCTCGATAAGAGGGTGCCTCATGAGTTGATCAAAAGTCAAAAAAATCGCCATTTGAAAATGTCATCTTCTCTGATTCCACGCAACAACGAACCATTTCTTGATTGGATTGTGGCATGCAACGAAAAGTGGATTTTATATGACAACTGGTAATGACGAGGTCAGGTTGGACCGAGAAGAAGCTCCAAAGCACTTCCCAAAGCCAAACTTGCACCACAAAATAGTTAGGGTGACTGTTAGGTGGTCTGCTCCAGTCTGATCCATACAGCTTTCTGAACCCTGGCAAAACCCCTGCATCTGAGAAGTATGCTCAGCAAATCAATGAGATGCACCAAAAACTGCAACACCTGCAGCTGACATTGGTCAACAGAAAGGGAATAATTCTTCTCCATGACAATGCCCAACTGCACGTCACACAATCAGTGCTTCAAAAGTTGAATGAATTGGACTACCAAGTTTTGCCTCATTCCCCCATATTCACCTGACCTCTCGCCAACCGGCTCACACTTCTTCCAACATCTCAACAACTTTTTGCTTCCACAACCAGCACTGTGCAGAAAATTCCTTCCAAAAGCTTGTTGAATCCCAAAGCACAGATCTTTATGCTACAGGAATAAACAAACTTTTTTCTCATTGGCAAAAATGCGTTGATTGTAATTGTTCCTATTTTGATTAATAAACATGTGCTCGAGCCTAGTTATAAGGATCTAAAATTCACAGTATGAAACTGCAATTACTTTTGCACGAATCTAATGTCTCTCAAAACAGGAAATCTGACCAAGTGGCTCCTCTAAATCTTCTAGGGTTTCCCGGAGGATAAAGAAGTCCCAAATCCTCAGGCTGAAGACAAGATCCTTCCAAAGCTCGTCTGCACCTGAGATTTAGTTCCAGTTCCTGTCTCCATCCCCGGTAACCAGGGGTCTGTCTGGGCTCCCTTGCTTGAAACATGACATGGCCTGGGACTCCCTTTCCCCTCCTCACCTCCCCCTGCCCTCACCTCCCTCAGAGTCAGCCTTCCACAGTCAGCTCTTATGAGAAGACACTTCTCAGAGGATGCCTTCCTTGGCATCGCCAGGTGGAGCTAAGGGTTTTCTTTCTACCTCGGTCACAGCTCTACATTTATGATATCAATATGATTATAGCCATGCACCACTTAACGATGGGGACATGTTCTGAGAAATGCATTGTTAGATGACTTTGTCACTGTACAAAATGCATAAAGTGTACTCACACAAACCCAGATGGTAGAACCCACTCGTCACCCAGGCTATTTGGTCTAGCCTATTGCTGCTAGGCTACAAAAGTGGACAGCACGTCACTGTACTGAATATTGTAGTCAACTTGCAATACAATGGTCTGTATTTGTGTATGTGAATACTGCCTATCTAAACATAGAAAATGTTCAGTAAGAATATGGTACAAAAGATAAAAAGTAGCACATCTGTATAGGGCAGTTACCGTGAATGGCGCTTGCAGGACTCAAAGCTGCTCTGGGTGCGTCAGGTAGTGAGTAGTCAGTGCATGTGAGGTCTAAGACATTACCATACACTACCGCAGACTTTATAAATACTGTACATTTAGACTACACTACATTTATCAAATAATTTTTCTTACTCCAATAAGAAATTACCCTTAGCTTACTGTAATTTTTTTTTACTTTATAAACTTAAATAAAATAAAAACTTTTTGACTCTTTTGTAATTAAAAAGTAAGACACAAGAGCATACATTAGCCCAGCCCTACACAGGGTCAGGATCAGCAGTATCGCTGTCTTCCACCTCCACTTCTCGTCCCGCTGGAGGGTCTTCAGGGGCAGAGACACACAGGGACCTGCCATCTCCCAGGATAACAATGCCTTCTTCCGGAATACTTCCTGAAGGACCTGCCTGAGGCTGTTTTAAAGTAGATTTTTAAAAATAAGGAGCAGTGACTGACGCCTGTAATCCCACCACTTTGGGAGGCCAAGGTGGGTGGATCACGAGGTCAGGAGATCAAGACCGTCCTGGCCAACCTGGTGAAACCCTGTTTGTACTAAAGATACAAAAATTAGCCGGCCATGGTGGTGTGTGCCTTTAGTTCCAGCTACTCAGGAGGTTGAGGCAGGAGCATTGCTTGAATCTGGGAGGCAGAGGTTGAAATGAGCAGAGATTGTGCCACTGCACTCTAGCCTGGGCGACAGAGCCAGAGTGTCTCAAAAAAGAAAAAAAAAAGAGAATGTGAACACTCTAAAATAATGATTAAAAGTATACTACAGTAAAAACAAACTAATAACATAGTAATTCACTATCATTATCAGATATTATAGGCTGTACACAATTACATGGGGTGGCAATACAGTAGGTTTTTTGACACCAGAATCACCACTAACATGTGAGTAATGCATTGTTCTGTGATGTTAGGATGGTTACAACGTCACTAGGTGATAGCTAGATTGTTCGGCTTCATCACAGTCCTGCGGGACCACCGTCCTATATACGGTCTGTCGCTGACTGAAGCGTAGTCACTTGGTGTATGTCTGCATTACTTTACGCGTCTTTTCTCCACCTACAGGGCAGGAAGATGTTCTGTCCAACTCTGTCCCTGGCTCTGAGTGTGGTGCTGGGCATCAGTAGGTGTTTAATAAACACTGTTGACTGCATATGCCTTTAGCTGACATGGATGGGGAGGGAAGAGCAGGGGATCTGAGTTCTGTTTCGTGGATTTATTGCTCTACTTAGTTCACCACGTTTAAGCTCTCTTCTTTCCTCAGAGGATGGTAGGGCGTTAAAAACCTTTAAGGTATTCGGTCATATCAGTGCATATTCACTTTATACGTCTGGCACATGAGGAGATGCATGTCACTACCTGTGCCTCATAGACACATAGCAAAATATCTCCCCTCAGTAAGCAATTTAACTCTGGGGAAGTGTCCCTCAGTGTCATGAGTTGAGTGCTGTCCCCTCCAAATTCTTATGTTGAAGTCCAAACCCCAGTGTCTCAGAATGTGATCTTATCTGGAAAGAGGGTTGTTGCAGACGTAATTAGTTAGCATGAAGTCATTAGGGCACCCTCCTAATCCAATAGGACTAGTGTTCTTAGAGGAAAATTTGGACATAAACACAGCTGCATATAGGGACAGTGACACATGAACATGAAAGCAGAGACTATGGTGATGCCCCTACAAGCCAAGGAATGCCAAAGACAGCCAGCAAACACCAGAAGTTAGGAGAGAGCTGTAGATTCTCCTTTGCAGCCCTCAAAAGGAGCCAATCCTCCTGACACCCTTGATCTAAGATCTGACTTTTAGTTTCCAGAACTGGCAGACAATAAATGTTTCTTGTTTAAATTACTCAGTTTGTGGTATTTTTTTTCTACAACAGCCCTAACAAACTAATACTCTCAAGGATCCTTAAGGGAAGCATCAGAAAGAAGCACTTTATCCTAAATCTCCCCTGTTGAACTATCATTTTGAAAACCATACTCTGGCATGATTCTGGAGCCCCTTGCAAAAAGGAAAGGAATGGACGTATTCTAGCTCTTTTAAAAATTAAATATGGTTGTTATTTTCTTTTTTCCTATTCTTTTTAAATTTTTTCAGCTGAGAAATAAAACTAGCTGAATCTAGGTGCATATACAAACTGAATTCAAAAGACACAAAAAGATACAGACTGAAACATAAGTCTCCTGTTTATCTTCAGGCCTAGCTACCCATTTCCCTCCCCCAGAGGCATCGTTTGTGTGTGCAACTGTATGTATGTGCAAGTGTATATTTAATTTTTCTCATACATTGTCATAGACTATACAATCATCTATATATTGCTTTTATCACTTTATTATAGACACTGGAGATAACTCTCTATTAAAATACCAAATATGCCTAATAGTTTTTGATGACTGCAAAGTATTTCTTTGATGAATGTGTTTTCTGCCCATTTAAAATACATTCTCTGTTGACTTTATCAATCAAAACAAACAGCATTTCCAAGTAATTACTTCTCAGCCTGGATGAGACTGAGCCTTTCCACTGCTCTCTCCTCCATTAAATAAATGGATACTGTTTTTCCACCTGAGGTTGTTAGATATGCCTCACACTCTATGAAAATCCACTTTTCTCATGTTTTATATAGGGGTGGCCAAAGCAGAGCAGCTCTGTTTGCTGTGCAGCTGGTGCATTCTACCCCACTAGATAGAGTTCACCAAGTTTTTCTCCTCTCATGAGCTATGCTAAAAATAATCAATTGGATACATGTTATGCCAGATGAAATGTGAGACAACATGCATTAATCACAACTTTTGATTTGTGTATTCATTACCTTCCTGTGGCCTGTGGGCCATTATTCACTTTCTCAATTCTGCTACACTGAGATTTCAGGACTCGCCTGGGTTGTGTCTATTTGCATTCTAGAATCTTTCCTAAATTCTCATAGAAACAACTGGGAAATGCATCTTGTTAAACAAGACTGTGCTTGCATTTGTCATCTAATTTCCAAAAATAAGTTAATAAAGCCATTCAGTGGTACGATAATGATATCCTACTTCATATGGTTGATTCCAAATGTGAGCTTAAGGAGATAATAACCATGTGGAACTCATAATTTTTCACTTTGAATATAAGAAGCTCTTTAAACATTAGTGATGGCTGCCAGTTCTGGTGACCTTCAGAATTCCCTTCCCTTTTTAGAGTCTCTGTATCTAATTCATTCTTCCAACCCTAACTCATTGCCTCTCAATAGTCTTCAAAGATCTCTTCAGTGTAAATGAATAATGCATGAGCCTTCCTTCCTCACACAAGAGCTGACAGTATGGACCTCTACTTGGCTCTGGTCTCCTCCAGTGTTGATTTGAGATATTTTTTCTATGCCAGCTGCACACATCTCTTGAGAATCAGAGCTGAGTGTGGTACCCTTTATTCACTGAGTAGATCAATGTCAATGTCCACAAGGTAAAGAAATAATAAACAGACATTCGACCTCTCAGATAGCAAGAGTTAACACTTACTTCATATGAATCAGGTAGCATTTAGAGAGTTTTAGAGGAATTATTTCATTTAATTGTCATAATATCTTTTAGGTGATAGGTATTCTTATTACTTCCATTATATAGAAATAAAGAAAGACACACCCAAAGTCACACAGCTAATCAGGCTTCAGATGATGTGACCTGCCACACTAAGGTAGCTGTCTCCTAGTGAGCCCCAAACTCTAGAAATGAATAAAAACTCAGCCATCGACCTTGAATAAGTCAGAATTTTAATTGGATTTGGAAGTTTAATAGATTCTCTCAATGGCCTTCTAATTCTGCACCCTGCTTTTGTCCTGGAGGTGTTTCCAAGAGCCAGTGTGATCCTGTTAAAACCCAAACCAGTTCTTGGCCCCAAACTTCCCAATGTGGCAAGTTTTCATCTCATTAGAGTAAAAGCTAGAGTTCTGATAATGGTCTGGAAAGCCAGTGTCGTTCCCGCCACCATGCCTGTGGGACCTCCTTTTCTGCTGTCTCTGTCCTTAGCTCCCTGTGCTCAATGCTGCCTCCTTACTGTTCTGAGTCTGGCATGCTTCTGCCTCCCACCCTTTCCATTGACGTCCCCCTATTTAAAACTCTCTTCCCCTGGTTAGTTATCTCATCATCTTCTTTGGATTATGACCTAAAGGGACACTTTTCTGGCTACTGATCATGATGGAATAACTAGTTTCAGACTATTTTGTCCCCTGTAAATAATTACAGAACTGAACAAGTTACATGAAACAAGCTAGTTTTCAGACAATGGAAAAAAAACAGCCCCAGATGGCAACACTGGAGAGAAGGGAGTGTGAGGTGAGCCCCAGAGTAGTCCAGCTCTCTGCCTGGAGACTTGAGTTTGAGCAGAGCACAGGGCCGAAGAGGCAGGGATCAGAGTTTGAGGCAACTGAAATAGCTGGAATCTGTGCAGAGAGGAAGCCCTAGAAGTCCGTGCATGCGTGTGGGAAGCCCCGCTGTCAGTCCACAGCTGAGGGTTTGACTGCACACCTGCAGGCTTGCCACATGTCAGCTGCTATGAGCTTGAGATTGAAACAACGTAACAGAGGTTGAACAGTTCCGGGGGTAAATATGCAAGCATTGAGATTCAAATTAAAATGGAGTTCCTCAGTCACACTAGTCACATTGAAGTGTTCAATAGCCACATGTGGCTAGGAGCTGTCCTACTGGATGGTGCAAACGTAGAACACTTTATTCAGTGCAGAGAGTTCTATTGACCAGTGCTGAGCTACAGCTTCTACAATGTAACATTCACAATGCCCCGTATTCAATGATAAATCACTAGACTTAACAAAACAAAACAAACAAAAACCATATTAGGGTACTGTAATCCATAGTAAGAAATAAAAGCAAAGGAATTATTCTAAGATGGACCAAATGTTGGATTTAGAAAATAAAGACATTAAAACATATATGTTTTATAATATATAGTCAAATAATTAAAAATAAATTAATTAGAGAAAAATGGTCCTAAGTTGTGAGTAAATGAGGAAATTTTAGTAGATAAATCGGACCCTTAAAAAGAAACAAATGGAAATTCCAGAATTGTGCAATGCCTGAAGTGAATCATGCACCGGAGAAGCTCACTAGCAGGGTAGAGATGATAGAAGAAAAAGTGAAGTTAAGGACATATCAGTAGAAAATATCAAATCTGAAGAACAGAAATACAAAATATTAAGGAAAGATGAGCAAAGAGTCAGAGACCTGTGGAACAATATCAGACAGTCTAACTTAAGTGTGTTTGGTGTCCCAGAAGGAGAAGAGAGAGCAGAAAAATATATATCTCAAGAAACAGTGAGGAAGGGCTTCCCAAATTTAAAAAAATGACTTAAGAATCCACGAAGCTCAAGCAGGATGAAGATAAAGGAAACCCCAGCTAGGTGCATCAGTCAAATGACTGAACACTAAAGATAAAGATACAATCTTAAAAGCAGCTAAAGAAAAAAACACACACAGGAAAACAAAGATAAGAATTATTACTAATTCTCATCCAAAACTGTAGAGACTAGAAGACAATGAAACAACATCCTTCGAGCATTGAAGTAAAAATCCTGTTCACACAGAATTCTATACAAATTGAATAAAAATAGTCTTCAAATTTGGAGGTGAAATGAAGACATTTTCAGATAAGCAAAATTTGAGAAGATTCATCACAAGCAGATCTGAACTGCCGGCAATGCTAAAGGGTGCTCTTCAGTATAAAGAGAACAGTACCAGGAAGAAACCACACAAAGAATGAAGAGTATTAGAAATAATAAGGAACTGAGTAAACAAATTACAAAACATTCATACGATAGACTCAGTAAATGAAAAAATAATCACTGATAAATGCGATAACATGGCTTAAGCTAACCAAAGGAAGCCACATTCAAAAGACTTTACAGGCATAGTTGCATTTATATTAAATTCTAGGACAGGAAAAACCAACCTATAATAATATAAATAATATTTGTGGTAGCTTGAGTGGGAGTAGGAGACTAAATATAAAAGAGAAAGAGGGGCGTTTCAAGGAAATGGAAATTTTCTACAGCTTGATTAATATACATTAATATACATTAGTCAAGAGCCACTTACCTGTACATTTAAATGTGGGAATTTAACAGAAGATAAATTATACCTTGATAACATTGGCTAAAAAAGAAAAAAAAAAACCTTAAAAAAGTTAACTTTGGCCAGGTGCAATGGCACATGCATGTACTCCCAGCACTTTGGGAGGCCAAGGCAGGTGGATCACAAGGTCAGGAGTTCGAGACCAGCCTGACTAACATGGTAAAACCCTGTCTCTACTAAAAATACAAAAATTAGCTAGGCGGGCATGGTGGCACACACCTGTAATCCTAGCTACTGGGGAGGTTGAGGCAGGAGAATCACTTGAACCTGGGAGGCGGAGGCTGCAGTGAGCCGAGATTGTGCCACTGAACTCCAGCTTAGGTGACAGAGTGAGACTGTGTCTTCAAAAAAAAAAGTATCTTCTCAGTGAGGCTTACCCTGAGTACCCTATTTAAAACTGCACCCCACTACTCCCTACCTTTAATTCTCTCCCTAGCACGTATCTCTAACGCACTGGATATTTTTATCTTGCTTTATATTCCCTTCTAGAATGTAACTCCATTTGGGCAAGAACTTTTGCCTGTTATGTTCATTGCTGTGGACCATACCAAGAACAGTGCCTAGCACATAATACGTGCTCAATAAATTTACATGAATGAATAAATACAGGAATATATGAATGAATGAATTTACCTTCTTTACTGTTATCAAATGTAAGATGAGTAGACAGCCTAAGTCATACTGTACTAATATGTTGTGAAACTCAAGACACCAGATTTTAGTCTAATTCCAATTCAGAAGGCAAGAAACCTAAGTAGAAGGATATTAAACATAGACTAAATACATGTGCCAGCAGTTGGCATGCTGTGTGAGGTACTTCATCTAGGCTTTTGGGTGAGCTATAGATGTTTACAATGAAGGTAACCAGGTATTTGTCTATACTTTATCCACTAGAAGATAGGGGTGTTTTAGGGAATTAGGATAAGAGGGAGAGAAATGAAGTTACTTCTCAAGAGACAGGGTTGGGTAGGCTGCTATCCATCATCAAGCAATCTACTAAATCCAGGCCCCTTTGGTTCTCAGGGAATTAGTAAGTATAAACTCTTAGGTGTAGTGGGCTCATGTCACTTGGGTTGCATATATCTCTGGCTTCAAAAATGTGCTGATAAGAATGTGTGATAGACATAATATTCTAACATGAATGTGACCACATTCCACAGCGTTAGAAATCTCATATAGCATCAAATTCCAGACAATTACAAAAATTCACCTGGTCCACTCTGTTGGAAGTTCCCCCCTTTTGAAGATGTTGGTTCTCGAGAAAGAGGGTACCTTCAAAGCGGCTCAGATAGGAGGGTGGACAAAATATCAGCAGCATCCCATGGTAACACATTCCTGTCCTAAGCATCACACTCTTCCAAAGAAATGCTCAAAATGCATTTCAAGTTTCAGGTGGGGTATGTTTATTTCAGGTAAGTAGCTGATAAAATAAGATTCCAACCTACAAAGTCATGTGGATGACTCTGCAATGTGTGACCTCAATGCCACCTCCTTCGGGGCAAACTCCAGCCTATGGCTGATCTCGACTGCACTTTGTTGGCTTAGCACACAGTCTAGCATGTGACCACAATCTGCTGGGTGCTGTGTCCTGGATGTTAGCCAGCATTGCACCCCTCCTCCCCTGCCCATCGTGGGCATCAGCCTCTCCAGCCGTGACATTCAGAACACAGCCACCTTATCTCCTCATTTGCTTTTATTATTTAAAAAAAATCTTTCATCTCTTGTTTTCCCATCTCTTTCTCTTTTCCCCTACTCTCCCCCTATTATAAAGTTGGTATTCAAAAAAACTGTAGATTGGGAATCAGGTGTGGGAAAAGAATGGGGAGTACTCATACTTCTCATTCCAAGCCCTTCTGATGATTAAAATTATAAATGCCAGGAGTCAACCCTTTCAATAAATAGGAAAGGAATCTGGGGAATTCTTGTGGAAGTAGAGAAGATACTATGGAAGAAAGGTATTTTTGTAAGAACTTGTCTAGAATAGGGTGGTGGAGAAGGGGGCTTAGAAAGAGGAACCAGGGTGAGGCAGGATGGGAAGGAGGGTGAGGCAGGATGGGAAGGAGGGTGAGGCAGGATGGGAAGGAGGGTGAGGCAGGATGGGAAGGAGGGTGAGAGTAAGAGGGAAAATAAACTTGGAGATTCTTAGAGAAGAAAGGGGGAGAAGAAATCCACCCAAGGGAATGTTGAAGATGGCTCAGCAGGGAAGAGCTGCGCGGGGGAATGAGAGATGGAGAAGATGAGCTGATTTAATGCTTTAAATATGAGCCAAGAAAACAGTGACAAGGAACTGTGACATCTGTGATTTATTTTGCTAGTGTCTGGTTTTGGGCAGTGTGAGGCAACATCAGGGTTTTGAGTTACTTGTACATAGAGCTGTCTTTGTTCTCAGAACAGCAATAGAAGAGATGGAGCATCGAGCAAGATAGCAGGTGAGAGAGAGAGAGAGAGATAGCGTAGATAGTGTATTTGTGTGTATGTGCTACATTTGAACACCTTAAGGGAGACTCATCTCCTGCCAACTATATGTGGAGTCAGGATCTCCCCACATCCCTGTGCTGTGACGGCTGCAGCGGACTGTGGCCTCAAGTCCAGGGGAACCTCAGATTGTCTAAGATGGGACCTGCTCTTAGCTCTCCTGTCTTCTGTCACCAAGTTTCCAAAGAGAATTCCTGGAGAAGGAGTGATCTTTTCACCCTCATCAATACTGGTAGAGGACTTTTCTCTGAGTAGAAAGTGCATTGGTTACAAACACCAATACAGTAGGAAGGAAAGCAGCATTTTAGCTGAGATCAAAGGCCAAATCGGTGTGAGAGATGAAGCATAAACAATTTCCAACCTTATCTTATACCGCCGTTCCGTGGCTCATGCCTTGCAGGCCAACTGGCCTCCTGGCTGTTCCTCAAACAACGTCTGCCCCTGCCCTGTCTGCACAAAAGCTCTGATCCCAGACCTCAAGGTACTCTGCCCCCAGGATCTCCCTATCCAAGGCATCTCCTATAATAACACATCTCCTTTTTAGATCCTTCATGGCACTTGCTTGCCACACTCTGACATGATCTAGTGTGTTTATTTATTTCTTTGGCTTCTTTGTGTCTCCACCATTAGCATATAAGCTCCATGATAACAGGAATCTTGTCTATTTTTTTTTTTTTTTGAGACAGAGTTTCGCTCTTGTTGCCCAGGCTGGAGTGCAATGACGCGATCTTGGCTCACTGCAACTTCCACCTCCCAGGTTCAAGTGATTCTCCTGCCTCAGCCTCCTGAGTAACTGGGATTACAGGCATGTGCCATCACATCTGGCTAATTTTGTATTTTTAGTAGAGACAGCGTTTCTCCATGTTGGTCAGGCTGGTCTTGAACTCCCAACCTCAGGTGATCTGCCTGCCTCTGTCTCCCAAAGTGCTGGCATTACAGGCGTGAGCCACTGCTTTTGGCCTGATCTTGTCTATTTTCTCCAGCACTGGGGACAGTGTCTGGCACCAGAAAGTGCTCAGTAAATGCTCATTGAATGAACAAGCATGCCTGTGAATGTAGTATTTGTATCTTTTATATTCCATGGAAGGGTTTTGTTCTGCATTAGGTACTGATTCAGCAGATTATCCCAGCCCCACTATTCCATGTCATGATGATGATAACCCTTAACTGACAAAAGAACGTGGAAGACCAGTGTTAACAGTTCAAGACTCACCCAGAAGAGCAATGCTGTTTATTAAGGGAACAAATGTCTGTGGTTCACTTTTGTTGTGCTGTTTGTTATAAGAAGGCTCAGAGCCCCCCCCACAACAGGTCAATTGAAAGTGCACTTTCTTTACTGGGTAAAATAAACCTGATTATGATGGATACACTAGAATTCACATGCAAAGATGGCTTGGCTCTGTCTTTGATTCATCTCCATAGTTTCTGTTTGCAGCTGGCCTGGACTGGAGGAAAGAAGGGGCTGGGGAGGACGGGAGTTACAGATAGGATCTAGGCTGGCTGCTGGCCCAGCAGCTACCTTCAGCTTTTCAAGGCTCCTTGACTTGCTTTGATCACTCAGCCAGTAGTCACTCAGGGCAGTTACCCTGACTTTGTGCTTAGTAGGGTCCTAGCTCATGGGCATCCATGTGGAGAGGATGTGCAAACCTCTTTTCTCTGTGGGAGCTCATGCTCAACTGGCTTCAGTCCAGAGCATCTTAGTCAGGACTGGCCTGAAAGCTGTGTTGTGAAGGGTCAGCCAGCTTCTCCCATTCCCTGCTCTCCAAACTCCATTTTTATGCTCCAGTGCCTTCCCCTTGTCCTTCATGCATCTCCATGGGCTAAGAGGCCCCAAAGCACAGCTCACCAGCCTGCTCTCCTGAGCCCTCCCCACCGACCCCTCCACTTTCCAACTTCACCTCGGGTCCTTGTGTTTCCTCTAGATGAGCAGGGCCAAGAGGTGCGGGATGGAGGGGAGCACTGGGATACAAAGATCGGATGTCTGGCCACTCCTTTTTATCTTCACGAGCTGCAACTTTGGGGAAGTCACTTCTCTCTGAGACAGTTTCTTTATTTATAAATCTGGAATAAAAATTCCTGGCCAACAAAGGTCTAATATCCTGAATCTATAAGAAACTTTAGCAAATTTACAAGAAATAACCCCATTAAAAAGTTGGCAAAGGACATGAAAAGGCACTTCTCAAAAGAAGACATACATGCGGCCAACAAGCATATGAAAAAAGCTCAATGTCACTAATCATTAGAGAAATGCACATCAAAACCACAATGTGATACCATTTCACACCAGTCAGAATAGCTACTAACAAAAAATAAAAAAATAATAGATGCTGGCAAGATTGTGGAGAAAAGGGAGTGCTTATATACCATTGGTGGGAGTGTCAATGAGTTCAACTGTTGTAGAAAGCAGCATAGTGATTTCTCAAAAACTCAAACACAGAAATACCCTTTGATCCAGCAATTCCGTTACTGGATATATACCCAAAGAAACAGAAATTATTCCATCATAAAGACACATGCACACATATGTTTTTTGTAGCACTGTTCACAATAGCCAAGACGTGGAATCAACCTAAATGCCCATCAATGGTAGACTGGATAAAGAAAATGTGGTACATATACACCATGGAATACTATGCAGCCATATGAAGGATGAGATCATGTTCTTTGCAGAAACGTGGATAGAGTTGGAAGCCATTATCCTCAGCATATTAACACAGGAACAGAAAATCAAACACCGCATATTCTTACTTACTAGTGGGAGCTAAATGATGAGAACACATGGACACATGCGGGGGAACAACACACAATGGGAACTAACCGAGGGTTGGGGGTGACAGGAGGGAGAGGAGCAGAAAAAACAACTAATGAATACTAGGTTTGGTACCTGGGTCACCAAATAATCTATACAAAAACCCTCATGACACGAGTTTACCTGTGTAATAAATCTGTATATGTACCCCTGAACCTAAAATAAAACTTAAAAAAAAAACAACCCTGGCCTATCTAGCTCAGAGAGGCTCTTGGTTTGAAAGAGACAATGGATGGTGTGCAAACTGAAGGTCACATTGACCTTCTAGGCTGAGATGTTCACAGTTTCCAGTTCTTTAGGAGCTGGCCTGGGCAATATAGTTTGATATAACAAACAATAAACTAATTGACGCCTGGATGTTAATGGCCAAAAAGTGCAAGGGT
This sequence comes from Sapajus apella, assembly GCF_009761245.1. Lineage (NCBI taxonomy): Eukaryota > Metazoa > Chordata > Mammalia > Primates > Cebidae > Sapajus > Sapajus apella. The sequence goes on along the minus strand of NW_022437010.1, from coordinate 441,874 downwards.
TATCCCATTTACATGGCATGTAAACACGGTAACATATATAACTCTCCAACCTCTTCATGTATATCCAGTGCTAAGGAGGAGATTATTGCAGGTTCAGGGTTTCAGTCTGACCTCTAGAGGCAACACGTTAAGGGAAAAGAGGCTTTTGAACACTCAAGCCATGGTTTTGACTATTGTCCTCTTGGCCATGCTCAAAGGTATACATACAAAGTCTTGTATAATCTGGGCAGGGCCCAGGATGGTACCAGAGGCCGCCGTCACCATTACATGACTCATTATTTTGTAACTCTTGCCTCATCCAAACTTTGTTTTTCTCTCGGTTCCATTTCTCTTTCAAATGACCTGATTACAAATTGCAAAGGCCAGGCAGACCTGGGCAACCCCAAACAGAAGTCTCACCATCTGCTTTGGCAACTTCCTCCATGACTAACTGTGGAAGCAGAAATACAGACTCACAGACTCTCGGAGTAGACAGGATCTCAGAGTTCGGCGGGCCTCCCCTCCCCTCAATGTCACTGGTACATCAACACAACGATTGGCTTATTGAACCCCTACTTAGTGCCAGAGGTCATGGTGGGTGCTGCAGAGGATATGACGACACTGAACAAGGCTCTGCCACTGACCTCACAGTGGGGACACAGGTGAGTGAGCAAGTGAATGGGATATCTTATACGCATAGCATATATAGGTAAACACTCAGGGGCTCATGGCAGGGAACATCACCCAGGGTTAGGGGGCGGTCAGAAAGGTGTCTTGGCAGAAGTTGAGTCTTTCCAAACCCACTTCTCTTTCTTAATATATAATTGACAAAAAAAATTCATACATAGTAATATGTACAAATTGTTTTATGTATACATTGTGAATGCCTCGATGATTAAGCTAATCAGCAACCTCACAGAATTGCCATTTTCTTTTGAGAAGTGGATTCTTAAAGGGAGAAAAGGAGTGAGCTGGAAAAAGTTTCATAGGTGGAAGGGAGACGTTCCAGGAAGAGTTTACAGTATGTACAAGGGACATGGGCCAGAAAGGAAGAGAGATGGGAAGAAGGAGGGGAGAGACAGAGAGGGCTGAGACCAGCACCAGGACCAGGAAAGGAAGCTGAGCTCTTTGCATATTTAGGGAACTGCCAGGAGTCCCCAGGCTGGATTGTGAAGTTCAAGGCCAGGAACAGAGGGAGCTAAGGCTGGAGCAGTAGGATGGTCCAGTTCAGGAGGGGCTTCACGGAGTTGGGACTTCATCCTGATGGGGTTCAGGACATACTGCCCCCCAAAATAGAACGTTGGCATTTGAGAAAACAGCAAAAGCAGGAAGGTCACTCTCACCTTCCTTTGTTCCACCCTTCTCTCTGAAGCAGGTCATCAGTCCCAGGAAGGATTTCCTGACCTTCCCTTGAGGTAGGACGTCGGACCCTGGTGTGAGTGATGCCTGCATACTCGGAGGAAAGGAACATCCTTATTTCTGAAGACACAAGGACACAGAGGAGAATCTGATCCAACAAACCTGGTGACATTCCCTCCAGGTTATCACCCGCTTTGCTGGGCCACGCCTCTCTATGACTGTGCGCTCTTCCTCCAACCTAGCATAGCAAACACACAGGCTTCCCTGTTTCTCTGGTTCTTCATTTCCTCTCAAAGGTTCCTGTGTCATGTAAAACTCACATTTCATGCGTTTGTATGTTCTTCTCTTGTTCATCTGTCTTTCATTATGGGGGCCTCAGCCATGAATCCAGTGGTGGGTGAAGATACCCTGCCTGCCCTGCAGTCCCAAAAGCAGCAAGGGACCCCTGAGGGTTGTGAGCAGCATGGTCACTCGGGAACGCCAGGCGGCTGCTGAGGTTTCTCCGGTGGCCCATGGGTGCCAGCTTCTTCCACTGTAAGGTGGGTCAAGTGGCTCGCACATGTGCATTCAAGCAGGGCCCAGAGCTGCCTCCACACGGACACAGGCGGGGGCCCTTTCCGACCTCCCCGCTCTTCCACAGGCCACGTTCCTGAACTCTGAACACTCTCTGAGCCTACCTCGCCCCCAGTTTCCTTTAATTCAGGGTTAACATGTCTAATCCCTTCTCCAGTTCTCTAGAAAAGTGAGTTCTTTACACCACAGGCATTCCTTCAGCCTCTGGATACAGATGGAGCATACACGTCCTCGTGAGCAGTGTAGATGTTAAGCCTCAAGTATAATCACTTGGTTTCTTTATACAGCTTCTTTCTCTGAAGCTAGGAATATCCTGATTTAGATACCCTAATGTCCACCAGCAACACGGCACCACAGTAAGGAAGGATCCTGCCAGTCGGAAAGACCAGAGTTTAAATTTTGGCTCAATTATGTAATGTTTGTGTGACTCCAAGCAAGTGACGGAGCCTCTCTGAGCTTCTGTTTCTTCATCTGTATAAGGCCAACAATATCTAGCTTTATGAGCTGTGACGATCTCAGTTAATATAGATAGCATCCTTGTACACAGTAGCACCAGAGCTCCAATGCCTATTCAAAACTAGGGACCATGGTAATAGCAATGGTGATCTCACTCTTCCACTTATAGGTGTATAATCTGGGTCTCATGATTTAATCAGAGCCTCAGTCTCTCCATCTATTAAAAGAGAATAATAGCAACTGTTTGGCAGAGTTATTTGAGAATTCAACAGGATAAAGGCACATGCGGCACACAGCAGGCTCTTTAAGTAGGCGTGTGTCCTTGCCTGTCGCCCTCCAGTGGATTCTCCTGTCCCCTTGAGCCATCACCTTTGTTGCTAGGCTTTTGTCTATCTCCAGATGTTCCCATTGGGGTCCCAGGTTCCTTCTGGGTGAACATCCTCTGAGAACATCAGGATCTCCTTTTCGGTTGACCGCGATCAGAGGTATTTTTCTGTGCCTGTTTTTCCTCTTGCCTGGCTGTCTCCCCTCCCCATAAAAGGGTATGTGGAAGTCCTACCTCCCTGCACCTGTGAATGTGACTTTATTTGGAAATTTGGACTTTATTTGGAATGATGCTTTCCCCAACTATATCACATGATTACATCAAAGATCATGTTAAGTATAGGTGAGTATATATATGCATATACACACAAAAAATTTATACACATATATAAAATCATGAAGCCTTTTTAAAAATAGGAACGGTTAATTATGCATAAAACATCTCCATTCGTGCACACGAGTATTATTCTCTCATAATAGATGGAGAAACTGAGGCTCTGATTAAATAATGAGAAATCTTTGCCGATTTCATCAAGTTAAGATGAGGTCATGATGGTGGGCCCTGATACAATATGACTGCTGTTTTCGTAAGAGGGAAAGAGAACGGTGTGTGAAAGAGACACAGAGGGAGAGGGCAGCCCTGTGAAGAAGGAGGCAAGGTTGGGCGAGACGCCGCCACAAGCCCAGAAACGCCTGCGGCTGCCGGAAACTGGAATAGGCAAGGAAGGATCCTCCCGTGGAAGGTTCAGAAAGGGCGTGGCCCTGCCAGCACCGTGATTTCAGACTACTGTCCTCCAGAAAATCTATGTCTGTCATCTGAAGCCACCTACTTTTTGGTACTTTGTGATAGCAGCCCTGGGAAGCTGACACAGTGGCCTCCGTACTAGAGTCCCTAGGACCGAAAGGTTTATTACTTTGTAAAATAGACCTTCCTAAAGCCCACCTTTAGCATGGAAAGCTGGAGACTCAAATCAGAGATGTATTGCATGATTATATAGAAAAAAATACAGGTCGGATGGAATAGGGGCGGGGTGATTAAGAAGAAAAGCAAATTGCTTAAAAAGACCCAAGCCACCGCCTTGCTCATGGATAAGAGAAAGCCACTCATAAAAGTCGAAAAGGACTGAATTGAATGTCAGGGCAGGAAGAGTGATGGGGGCCTTAATTCAACGGTCTCGGGGGGAGCTGGCATTTTCATGCTGATTTTATCTAAGATTTCAGCTTGAACAAGGGATACGGTTTACAGACTAAAAATTAGCCACAAGGTATAACTTTACCCCTGGCTTAACAGAAGACTGAAAGAATAAAGCAAGCAGCTGTGTCAGAACTTGCCAGGCAACATGAAATGCTGTGGTTTGAACAAAGCTGAGCTGGGCTGAGAATGAATTACAGGAAGAAAGGCAGGAAGAAAAAGAAAGAGCTCCGGGGCTGTTTATTCTTTGTGTACGGGACGCATTGAAGAAAGTACTGAGTTCCACGTCACCAACCCAGCTGGAAAACGTGGGGGCAACCGAAGCAGAGGGAACATGAGTCACCAGCTACTAACTCTCAGGAGCTCCATATTTGGGAGCTCGGCAAAGGGCTTGTCGTTTTTCGGATGGAGTCTCGTGAGTTCTGGGGCTGCCGCTAGCTTCAGCCAAATGTGGTGCGTGCCTTCAAAATTAGAACTGACAATGATGGCCTTGGAGTCATGTAACCTAGCGTTTCAGGGGAAAATAGTACCTAGATCTCAGTAGAGTGGGGATAGAGGAAGACATGGGGCTGCGCACTGTTGACCGTGCATCAGCGGATTAGTCGGTCAGCCCTCTCGAACTGTTTAAGACCACCGTGGACACTTGCTGCTTTCACCTACCTAGCATCTGTTCCTCCTCTGCTTCTAGGAACCATCTTTGACTTTATTTTGGGGACTTGCATTTCTCTATTCTTAGTCCCTGGTGCCAGGGGTGGATGCAGGACCACAGTCTGGACAATCAGAGTATGCCATTGTCCTGGGGGCAGCAACTGGTTTAGGGAAGGGGCACAGCACAAGTCAGCCCAAACAGAGTCCATCCTAGGGACTGTTACAAAAGCTACTGGGGACGAGATGCTGTCAGCTGGGTTGCTGGGAGGATGCGGGTGCGTGGAGCTGCATGACCATCTTCCTATGGGTTCGAAGAGGGACGATGTCCGGATGCGATGGAACCCCATCCAGTTGTGCCTGAAGATCTTTTCTCTATCTAAGCTGATATACTCCATCCTTTTGTTTTCTTTCACTGGCAAACTAAAAAGTTCTGACTAATACACAGATCTCAGTAAGGCACTGTAGGTGCCATGGCAAACATCACACAAATATATGGAAGCCAGAGAGAAAATGCACATGGCACGGTGGGTCTGAAGTCAGATAGAGGAGACATGGACACAGGAGTATTCCAGGGTATTTTGGAATACTTACGAGTATGTCAGAAAACATAAAATAATGTTTTAATGTTCCCTTAAATCCTTCTGGAATGAGGGAATAAAAACAAATATGGTTTTTAAAAGAAAACCATAGTAATTTAGTAAGAACTTCTCAAGGGGCTAGAAAAAAAACAGTAATTTGAATTCTTCTTGCAGGAATATGGCATAAGAGCAACAACAACAGCAATAATAAATCAACCAAAACACAAGAACTGTGGCTGTAGTATAGTCTCCGACCTAGGCTGACCAGTTGATCCTGGTTGGTCTGGGACTGTCCCTGTTTTACAACTGAAAGTTCTAACTTCTGGGAAGCCATTAGTCCTGGGCAGACCTAAATGATCAGACACATGTTCTCAGGTCATTTTACTTTTCTGAACCTCAGTTTCTTCATCAATGAATGGGGTCTATGAGGCAGGAGGAGGCGGTGGTGGCAGAACCATCAGTGGTTTTCAAACCATATTTTTGAGAACTCTAGATTTGTTGTTTTTTTTTTGAGACAGAGTCTTGCTCTGTCACCAGGCTGAGTGCAGTGGCATGATCTCAGCTCACTGCAACCTAAGCAATTCTCTTGCCTCAGCCTCCCAAGTAGCTGGGACTACAGGCACATACCACCATGCCCAGCTAATTTTTGTATTTTTAGTAGAGGCCTCATTTCATCATGTTTGCCAGGATGGTCTCAATCGCTTGACCTCATGATCTGCCCCCCTTGGCCTCCCAAAGTGCTGGGATTACAGGCATGAGCCACCTTTCCTGGCCTCTAGATTAGTATAAAGGGCTGCAACAGCCACTGCAGAAAGGAAGGTACCAAGCAGCCTCCACTTGTGCTGCAGTCAATGGAGTTTCTCCTCCATGTGTTTCAGTCGAGGTCTGCCTAATATTTGTTAGAAGCGGGGAACCTGCTATCCGAGGGACCTCTCTCTAGAATTCCAAGATTTTTTGTTATGGGGCAAATGGCTCTTATAGACCAGTGGTTCCCACACCTGGCTGATCCTAAGAGTCATCTGGGAAGTTTTAAAAGTAAATACTGGCTACCACACCTGGATATTTCTACTCTGTTGGATTTGGGAGGAGCCAGGGATCTGTATTTTTTTAAAAAATCTTTGCAGGTGACATACATATAAATTATTCACAAATGTCGGTATGCTAACTCTCATTAATAATATATTACTTTCCACACATCTCACAAATGGCCAGGACACATCATTGAGACACCATGTTCCTAAATGTCTTAAATTTTCCATGCATCAGGAAAGCTTGTTAAAACACAGAAGGCTGGGCCCTGCCCCCAGGGTTTCTGTTTCAGTAAGGCTGGGTGGGGCAGGAATTTGCATTTCTAAGATGCTCCCAGGTGGGCGTCTGCCACCTTCAGAAGCATCATTTTAGACCACAGGCTCACCTGAGTGTCTTAACTGGTCTCTTTCATCAGTCATCATTCAACCTTTCCCTTCTCCTCCCCCGGTATAGCACTCAGTAAATTACTGATGAATAAACGTGTGGATAAATGTTTTATGCCCTTAATGACGTGACCTTTCAACAAGCTTTCTAAAGAATATTGTGAACTACACCCCTTCGCATGTAAGAAGGGTTTCTGCTGGTATCTAAGGAATATTGTGTCATGGGATCTCAGTTGAGGACATGGGTGGGGACAACAGGATTTCCTGCTCTCGGCTTTATAGACTTTGTGCTGAATACAATGAAGTGACTGCAGCCTCCTGTTCTGGAGCCTCTGGCCAAGACCCCTGGGCTCTCGTCAAGCTCCATTTTGCTTGTTTTTCACTTTTGAAGGCTGGCAGATTTCCTTTTCACCCACCAATTCCTTTTGCCTTTCTGTAGCTTGTTGTCATATTTAAGTTTTTAAATTGATTTGCTGGGATATTACGCAAGCGTCTTCTGGCTGCTCAAACTCTTTACTCCTGTGGATAAACTTGTCATTATCCCTCTGGAAGCCCCAAACGACCACTCCAATCCCTGCACAGGCGCTGATCACACCCGCACCCTCTGGCTTGTTTTTCTTCTTCGTTGGTGCTGCCACAGCGGCAGGCAGCTTGGCACTGTCTTTCCGCCCATCTTCAGAAGTCTGAGAAGTGTTTCTTGGACTACAGAGACCTACTCATAGCCACAACCCAGACCTCAAGGCTAGGCACACCCCAAAGAAAGTTAGAAAGGAAAAGAAAGCCACTGACCTTTATTAACCACTAAATAGGGAGCGCCCCATTCCAAGTTCTGCAGGAACATTCAGATGGTGTATAACTGGCTTTGCAACTTTTATATAACTCCTTGGAATCAGAAACAGCACCCAGAAAATAAATACAAATAATAATGTAATTTTAAAAAAAGATTCCCTCTCTTTTCAGACTCTTGCTTCTATGCGGATCATGTAGACAGTTGATTAGTTAGTATTCAGTCCCATTGCCCCTAAGAAAACAAGATGTGTGCACAAACAGGCAGGAAGCTCGGGGCCTTCCCAACCCCCCCTTGGAAAGAGAGTTTGATTCTGACCAGAACCTATACTTATGGAGACGTAATCTTTTCTAAGTCAGTTCTACAAGATCAGCTGAACAGCAGTGAGTCTGCAGTGATGAGTGAAAGCAGCCTTCTCTCTCTGCCTTTCCACCCAGGCCGTCCCTGTGGGTCCCGCCTCCAGAGGTAACCATTCAACTAAAGAAGCAATGGCTCTGCTGTCACATAACCTCAGGAGCACTGCAGGAATAACCTCTTTCCCCTGATGTCAGAAGCTACAGAAATGCCTGCCAGTGCAGAACCGTCCTCCAGTGCAAACTGGTCTTAGGTTTGTCCATGTGTGCCCTGGAAGGTTCTGGAATCTTTTTGGTGTTGGATGAATGACATTCATGTTTCCGAAAACACCTCCAAACCTGGCTGACAGGAAAACTGTGTTAGAGAATAAATAAAGTTGAGCGTTTACAAAGTTTTCCACTGAGAAGCATTTTGAACAGTCAAGTCCCCCTAGAGGAAACCTGGGTGTTTTCTTGTTGGTGGCCTTGGGGGCTTTTGTGAACATGGCGGGTGGTGATTGACTAGGTGGTTGAAAGGATGAAAAATGACCTGTGCGCCACTCTTAATAATTGCCTCTTGGTGTATAATCAGGACTTTTCCCCCTTGTTTTACAAAATACGTGGGTCTTCCATGTAAAAGATTGTGGAATGATAAGGAGGGAGTGTTGCAAGGAGAGCGTTAAAAAACTGGTATCATTCATAAAGACTGCGGAAATCCAAATACTGAGAGAGAGGCTAAGGTCACACCATGGGCAGGCCGCAAGAATGAGAACACCAGCCTAGCTGTGCCTTAGCTATGCATATTATCAAAGGGGGAGGCAAACTATGTAACTCTCAAAGTTCATCTTCTTAGTGGTGAGTCAGGAACAAATATTTTGCCAGAGACACGTTAAGTCTGAAAAGCTTAGAGAGACTTAGAGAGCTTCTCTATGTAGTAGAGAGAATAGAAAGATCCTGTCCTACTCTATCGTGCTCTGTTCTCCATGTGGAGTAGCAAGCTGGCAAGCCCCCCCAGAAACGAAAGGCCAGAGGGGTTACAGAGACAGAGTCAGCAAGGGTTTCACTTGGGACAGGGTGGAGGGATGTCAGGGAAGGATATATGTTTATCTCTGTGCTAGGAAACTGTTCAAGAAAGAAGCTGACGCTTTCTATAAAGCCTTCCTGTTTACCCTTCAAAGAATCAGAAACAAATGGGTCTTTGCCCAGGAGGCTACAGGGGTCATTTTCCATGTTTGAATTACTCTGAGGAAAAGGGTAGAGGAAGCTTCTGCCCAATGTCCTGGAATTATGAAGACATGCCTAAATGACTTCAGAGAACAAATGCCTATCTGTCCCTATTTCACTATTTTTTTGTAAATTCACATTAATAGAGATAACTACAGATATGCCAGTTCAAAGTTATCTGTAAGTTCCTCTCATTCTCTATAAACTTTACCTTTGCCCCATGTCCTTCTAGAATCTTCCTTTAGAAGGAGGGCTGGATGTCATTATAGCAGTTCTTCAAGGGCTGCTTCAGCCCTTGTTAAGGCAGAATTGGACATTTTTCTCTTTCATAATATCCCAAACAAGTTGTCACATGTTGTTAGCCCTGGACTCCAAGGAAACCCATCATATAAGACTGGCGTCCAATCTGCAAACCACTGTCTTTGTCGTGAAGATGTTCTCTTGTTGAGAGACTTTAACGTGTTGCTGCACCATTTTGTTGCCAGATTGCAAGTCCTTTGAGACTTGTTTCATGCCATGAGGGACAAATCATATCTTGAAGTGGCGTGGTTAACAGTTACATTTAAAAAAAGGCCTTATTACACAATCTTCTGAAATTCCTGCCTATATCATCACAGGAGGATGTTTGATGAGCAGAAGTTGGTATGGAATTCATAACTAAACCGTGCATCTGTGGGAGAATTCCTCAGGCTTCCATCACTAGTGTGTGACAGAACGAAGACACAACAGTCCTATCCAGCTCCCAAAACTGTGGTTCCAGGGCACTGCTGTGGGAACAAGGCTCAGTCTCTGGTGCCACTCAAACAGGAGCGTATGGATGGATCAAAGACAGATCAAGCAAAAGAAACTCTCCTCAGGGTGAAGAGGAAATGAGGAAAGAGTTCAAATACAGAAAGCGTCACAGAGCAGAAGAACCCCCAAGGGAGGGCATGAGCCAGAGTCTGCCAGGAATTTAAGGAGAGTCTTAGGGAAAAGCAGAAAATGAATAACCTGCATAGGTGAAAACTGTGTGGTCACCAGTTAGCCAGGTGACATGGTTTCCTCTGTGTCCCCACCCAAATCTCATGTCACAATGTAATCCCCAGTGTTGGAGATGGGCCCTGGTCGGGGGTGACTGAATCATGGGGGCAGATTTTTCCCTGGTTGCTGTTCTCTTAATAGTGAGTTCTCATGAGATCTGATTGGTTGAATGTGTGTACCACCTCCCTGCTCTCTCTCTTCCCCTTGCCCCAGCCATGGAAGATGAGCCTGCTCCCCCTTCACCTTCTGCCATGATTGCAAGTTTCCTGAAGCCTCCCCAGAAGTTGAGCAGATGCCAGCATCATGCTTTCTGTACAGCCTGCAGAACTGTGAGCCAATTAAACCTCTTTTCTTTATAAATTACTCAGTCTCAGTTATTTCTTTAGAGCAGTGTGAGAACAGACTAATACATCAGAGAAGGGTACCACTCCCTGCCTGCATGGAGCACTTAAAAAGCAAGAATGAGCACTTTGATCCTCATATTCTATGGGCAATGAAACAGAAAGAACAGAAAAAGAGTGTCCGCCCAGATCCTAGAGGTGGGCCAAGGTAAACGAATGTATCAGCTTGTTTGTCTGTGTGACTGTGTGCGTGTGTGTGACTGTGCATACATGTGTGATGCATGCGTGATACCTGTTTCTTATTGCCATTTACTTTTGGGGGTAATCAAGCTTTATTCAAAAAGTGAAATAGTGGAGGAATGGTCTCCATAAATAAGTAGCTTGTTCTGGAAATAAGAAAACAGCCTTTGACAAGGCTGGTTTGGGATTTTGCTAAAGGACACCTGTGTGCTCAGACAGCAGTGCCATGGGGTCAGAGTTGGAGGATGGGGGCCCTGGTTAAAGTCAGGCCAAACTCTAGATCATATCTTCTTTATCTCCTGTATTAGGCCATTCCTGCATTGCTGTAACCCGAGACTGGGTTATTTATCAGAAAAGTGGTTTAATTGGTTCATGGTTCTGCAGGCTGTACAGGAAGCACAGTGGCTTCTGCTGCTGGGGAGCTCTCAGGAGGCTTACAATCCTGGTGGAAGGTGAAATAGAAGCAGGCACGTCACGTGGTGAAAACAGGAGCAAGAGAGCAAAACAGAGTGGCAGAGGGCAGGGTGGAGGTGCCACACACTTTATACAACAGGATCTCACAAGAAGTCACTATCACAAAGACAGCCCCAAGCCATGAGGGATCCACCGCCATGATCCAAACACCTCCTACCAGACCCCACCTTCGATACTGGAGATTACAATCCAACATCAGACTTTTGGGTGAGGACAGAAATCTAAACAGTATCATCCCTATTCACAGCAGATTGTTAGGATATGCTTGTAGCTGATGAGAAATGAAAGCCAAGCCATTTTTACTTCAGAAACTTATGCGTATATGAAGAACATCTATACAGTCTAATTGTGACCCTGAAGAACAATATTCAACATTACAATGGAAGCTCTAGCAGTTTAGAGGAGGGAGAAAACACTGGAGGCTGGGATGGGCTAGGGGTGTTCAGGAAGTAGGTGGTGTGTGAGCTGAGCCTGGCATATGGAAAGGAGAAATTAGTGTGAGCAAGGGCAGAGGTACAGATATCCAAGGAATATCTGGGAGATTGCATAGAAAAAAGTCTTCATGAATTGTGCTCTGCTTGTTGCAATGAACTGAATGCTTGTATCACCCCCAAATTATATATTGAAGTCCCAACACCCAATGTGATGGTGATAGGAGGTGAGGCCTTTGGGAGGTGATTATGTCATGAGGGTGAAGCCTCATGAATGGATGTAGTGCCCTTATCAAAGAGATCCCAGAGAGCTCTCTAGCTCTTTTGCTGACATGTGAAAATACAATGAGAAGGCAGCAACCTGCAACCCAGAAGAGGGCCCTCACCAGACACCCTGATATCCGAACGAATTTTAACCTCCAGAACTGTGAGAAATGAATGCATGCTGTTTACAAGCCACCTAGTCTATGGTACTTGGTTCTAGCAGCCCAAACCGATGAGGACGCTAACATAACCCATTTTCATCCCTCTCTTTCTCTTTCTGTTCTGCGTGTTCTGCCTCTTGCTTCGCCTTTGCATGTCTTCATCCATTGAGTGGCATATGTAGACCCAGCTAGTAGCAACCTGAGCTGCCACGAGCACTTTGATCCTTATAGTCTACGAGCTGCACATCGTATTTTTTTCTAGATGCCATTATTTGTTCCTCAAATTACGGCATTAACTGCAGTCCCACTCTTCTTTCACTGTAACTCTTGCTTGCTTTTCTCACCAAAGGGAGATACTTGTGTAGGTGTCAAAATCTGGCACTCCGTTGACTATAGTCATCCAGGAAATAGCCACCTACTCACTTGGGATATGTCATGAGCTGCCAGACCCAAAGATGAAGCTCTTTGATTAAGTGGAAATGCATTAGCATTTGAGTGTTAATGGAACAGACCTTTAATAAACAGTCACCATGTGTGAATTCTATTCTTAAATCTGTGGGGATAGAAATGACTAAGTTTACAAAATCTTCATTTATTGGAAGGGACCGATGTATAACAACTAAAAATGCTAATGTTGAAATAAACTATTGCTCTAAGACTCTGTTTCATCCTACTCTATGATCATATGACAATCTATATGGATGATGCATATTTTTTAACTTAAAATTGAAAGGATCCTTCTAGCCCTGTTGAAATCCTTAAAAAAAAAAAAAACTCAAAATACTAAAAGACACCTCCCAATTGGTTGCAGCTGATGACTTCATTTCAATGCACAGACTTTGGTGGTGCAACTGATTGGACATTCACTACAATTACTTAGAGTTACTTAGCATTCACAGCTAGCTACTGGACATTCTGCTGCTCTGCCCAAGGACATAACCAAAGACCAGAAAACCTGGGGAAAGATAAGATGGAGGCAATCTCCTGATTTAAAGAAATTGATTAACTGCTTTGCATTGAGAGGGGTAGGTAGGAGAAATTTCTTTGACAGAAATTTTTTAAGCCTAAAAATGGTTTGCAATAGGATGATTTCAATTACAGTAAGATGATTCACTACCTAGAACTTATGGAAGAAAAATTCTTATGGCTTTGTGGATACATATATTGAAAAATGAAGGACATCAACAAAGCATGCCTCATGGAGTAGCAGGGGAGGTCTAAATTATGCTCATGTGGGGCATTAAGTAGCAAACCATAAATGCACTCTGAGCAGGTTTAACCTGAGAGAGAAGCAACCTGATGGTGCTTAGAGCTCCAGGAAGCTCTGTCTTCAAAACACAGCTGGGCTGAAAGGCTCCATCTGCTGTGAACCTGAAAAGAGAGGGACCTACCAACTCCATCCCCAGTTACGGTTTGCAGAAGGATGCTATTTTGCTCATGGTAGAGTGATGTGAATAAATGCATGAAGCTTTTTTATGGATATGAGAATTCAGATTCCACTTGGACCAAGTTTGACTGTGCAGCCATTCTAAACCTCAGCATTTTTTTCCATGTAATAGTAAGGGCTAAAATAATCTGTAGTGCTTCCCACAAATTAGGCACTGCTGTAAGCAACAGACACATATTACCTTATGTAATCTCACAGCAATCAAAAGGTAGTATACAGAAAAGACTTCACACAGGAGGCCTGACACTGCCGTCTCACTCCTGCTTGCAAGGTGGGCTAGCATCCGGGAACTTGTGAAGGGTTCCTGCAGGTCCACAATAGGAGTGGCTCACTGTGACTGAACTGTGTGCGAACAACATGGTTTCTGCTGAATACCTGCTTTCCTTCTGGGAGTCTGGACTGTGTGTGCTTGCCAGACAGAGGGTGTCTAAGTGACCTGCCTTGAATCACAACTTTGGCACTAAGTCTCTGCCGAGCTTCGCTGGTAGACAACATTTCATACCTGTCATAACGCGTTGCTGGAGGAGTTAAGTGTGTCCTGTGTGACTCCCCTGTGAAAGGACTCTTGGTAGCTCATGCCTGGTTTCCTCTGTTCCTTTCCCCTTTGCTGATTCTGATTTGTGTCTTCGAGGTAAGAGAACTTAGCTGTGGGTGTGACTGTATACTGAATCCTGTGGGTCCTCCTAATGAGTCATTGAACCTGGAGGTGGTCTTGGAATCCGCCCACAGGTGTGTGACATTATTGTTGTCTCCATTTTAAGGTGAGGAAGCTGATTCATGGAGAGGTTAAGTAACTAGACTAAGGCCACACAGGAGGTACATGGTACAACCAGGATTCGAACCCAGGCAAGCTGGCTCCATGGTGTTTGCTTCTAACCCCTAAGGAGGCTCCGAAGTTCCCTCAATAGGTGGTTGTGAATCAGAGAAGGTGTGTTCACTCAGTACATATTAAGTGCCCAATAAAACATAGGTAGCCTCCCATAATGGTATGCAATCTCCCATCCCTTCTACCTACTAACTAGAAATCTATCATGCATTTTTCACCATCCTTCTAACAAGCAGAAAGTTCCTGAGGCTGAAATATCTTTGAAGAGGAGGGAGAGACATGGAATGGAAGTCATGCTATTTTTTTTAAGCAATAGTATCTATTATGGTACAGTTCCTTTATAAGCCAGATGGAGCCTCTGCGTTTCCTCTTCTCTTTCCTTACCTGCTCCCTGGTCTCTCTCACCCTGGCACAGGGGTAAGAGCCGTGACGGTCAGTGTCGCTGGCTGGGCATTCAGAAAAACTTACTAGAGCAGGAGTAGGAGGTGGGTGGGCAGATTTGGGGGAGCCCTTCTCGTGATGGTGACTATATTTTCTGCCACTCACCCCCCAGATGGGGACACGCTGTCTGACAACAGAGTACTTAATGTTCTGTTTGTTGAAATCATTATTTCTCAACCACCCTCACCCCTCCCTACCTTTCAAATGTTCTAGTTAATGCAGAAACATCCCGTTTCTTTCCATTGAGTAAACCAAGTGACCCCAGCATTCCATAGACCTATTCTTGTCCTGCTTTCAAAGAAAAACAGCTCTTCCTGCTGACCGCCTGCCTATAATAAGTCATAGCTTAGTTGGTAGATCTGAATGTCCTAGTTAGAGATAAGTTGGCCAAGGCACAGCACGTCTATGTGTAGAATTTGGGAGAAGGGACTAAAGAAAGATATCATTGATTTATAAACCTCATCTTCACCCTACACTCCTTGAAATTCCTCTTCAGTAGAGAAGCAAAGCGTCTTATTTATAGTAAGAAATGTAGATTAAAATGTAAATAGCAGAAGAGTAGTGGCTTGGAGTTACATTAATTGAAATCAATGAGACCAAATCCTTCCCTGAAAGCACATTTTGACGTAAAACTGGAAGGAGTCCAAGGATATTCGGTACTTAAAAACAAAAGCTTGATCATAACAAATGCCAAGAAAAAGAAGAAAGAAAAAAATGGGGCCGGGTGCAATGAATGGCTCATGCCTGTAATCCCAGCGCTTTGGGAGGGCTAGGCGGGCGGATCGCTTTGAGCCCAGGAATTCGAGACCAGCCTGGCCAACACGGTGAAACCCTGTCTCTATTAAAAACACAAAAATTAGGTGAGTATGGTGGCATGCGCCTGTAAACCCAACTACTTGGGAGGCTGAGGCTGGAGAATCGCTTGAGCCCAGGAGGCAGAGGCTGCTATGAGCTGAGATTGTGCTACTTTACTCCAGCCTGGGGGACAGAGCCAGAGACACTGTGAAAGAAAAGAAAAAAAAGAAAGAAAGAGAGAGGGAGGGAGGGAAGGAGGGAGAGAGGGAGGGAGGGAGGGAGGGAGAGAGGGAGGGAGAGAGGGAGGGAGGAAGGGGGAAGGGAGGAAGGGGGAAGGGAGGAACAAAGAAAGAGAGAGAGAAAGAAAGAAGACAGAAAGAGAAAGAAAGAAAGAGAAAGAAAGAAAGAAAGAAAGAAAGAAAGAAAGAAAGAAAGAAAGAAAGAAAGAAAGAAAGAAAGAGAAAGAAAGAAAAAAGAAAGAAAGAAAGAAAAGGAAGGAAGGAAGGAAGAAAGGAAGGAAATAAATAAAGAAAAAAGGGATTTGGGATGAAAAACTGGTTGTACCAAAGGGTCACTTCATACTTGCAGTAGATTTTCTCTTGGGATAGCCATTAAGAGTTAGCACTTTAAAAGCAATGTGTGAGAGGTGGAAACCAAAACAGGAACTGCCTGTCTTGAAGTAAGATGCGTTTAGTCTGATGGAAACCAGTGTCTTCACACCAAAGGCGTATGCTGCAAGAATGCACAGCAAGGAGTCGCCTCGTCATCGAATGAGCTCTAAGCAAATGACCTAGGAGACCCAGGTTTCAGCCCGAGCTGTGTCATCAGACCAGTTGCCCAACTTCACGTGAGTTGCCTCATCTTTCCCGCCACAGTCTCCTCAGTTTCACTATCTGCAGAGTGGGAGACAGAATAAACACGCCCCAGGACCACAGTGAAAGTGAAATAAGATGATATGAGTCAAAGTGCTCAGCTAATTGTAAAATAATATCTAAATCTTGGCTGTTAATATTTTGATCCAATGATGTTACCTAGCACCAAGATTGAAGAGGCAAATCAAACATTAAAAAGAAAACCTAGACTATTTTTTGCTGTACAGGACATAAGAAAGGAGGCTTACCTTGAGAGGAGAGCCTTATAAAGCTCATTTAAAAATGGAAAGGGCATTGCAATGGATTCTATGATTGGTTGAAATATTAGCCTTTCTTCATTGTAGCAACTTTAATCCTTCCTCTTGGGTTTGTCTGGTTAAAATCCCACACAGCGGTCTAAAACGGCAGTGGGCACCAATTAAGATTTAGGTCAGAGCCTCTGAGGTAGTCAGTGATTTAGTTTCTGGGAAAGGAAGACAAAACCTTACCGATGGTTGGATAAGAATAACATTCCTTTCTATTGTGATCATCCTACATCAAGGAAATGTTTGAAATTTAGGCAGTCTGTTAAAGTTATTATATGGCCGAACTTTTGAAAAACACAGCAGCACAAATGTGTTTTATCAATCTTTACTGTTGGTAAGAATCCTGAAGAAAGGAAATTTGGCCAACCTCCCAATGCAGTCCACTCCAAAATGGATCGTTAGAGGACCGACTGCGTCTACCAGTCAGATCTACCAGCCAAGAGTCCCCACTCCCCTCACCATCATTCACACGTCCTGCGCTTTCTTTGCAAGTGAAACAGACTGCCATTAGGTTTACAGTAACCTGCAATTAGCACGTCTCTCAACTTCTCTTACAAGGAACTTATTTTTCAGTGGAAATTTTTGTAGTGGATCCTGTCTGATGTTTAACTCTTCCCTGGAGACCAAAGTCCCCACTATTCCAGGAGTGAATAGCATCCCTTTGAACCAACTAGGGACTGTAATTTCTTAAACCTAGCTACGAGCCATTTTGGCACCTTCTACACAGCACCCTTTGCAAGTAAGTCCTGCAGAGTTATGAAATTCTGGCCTCCTTGTAAGTGTCAGTCTCAGGGACCTAGTCACATGTGTTTTCGTGGGTGAGGCTGGTCCTGTGTTTGCCAAGGTCAAGCAACTCAATTGCCGAGGGCCTGCTTGGAATCTACTGTGCACAGCCTGGCCCTCAGTGGCTTCTTCCCTCGCTCTTGGGCCCTGATGGGTATTTGCAAGTTGGGAAGAAGACACCAGGCTGGGGCAGGGGTAACCAGAAACCCAAACAGGTGGAGAAAAGGTTCAAAATGGCAAAACAACGAAGATTTGCTTAATTTACAGATAAAATAAAAGAAGCATAATTTAACCTATCAACTATATTTATTCCTGCGGTTCTTCATTAGCACAGAAAAATCAGTTGTTTGTATTTTAAGAGTAAATGCATCTTTCTTCTATTCCTGAATGAGGCACACCACCACATCTCTTGATGCGCTACTAATCAACACACAATAAAACGAATGATCCCCATGCTTTCCCAACTTTAAACCCACTTGCAAAAAGTCCCATGCTGGTGGGGGCGCTGCCACCAGTGTGGATCTTTGTTCCCAGCCAGTTCCTGGCACACGTATGTGTGCACTGCATACAAATTTGTTGACTGATGACTGACACACAGATGGGTCTACAGAATAATAAAGGAAAGTTAGCTTTAGAAAATCCTCCATCTCATTTGAGTGCCTGTACCTATCTGCTCTTGTTTATCATCTATCTAGTCATGAGATGTCATTTTGGCTTTCTTTGCAGTGGTTGGGCTGAATTTAACTGGATCATTTCATGTATGCTATAAGCCTTTGTGTTTTATTTTTTTCTTGCTTTTCTCTTCTGGAATTCTTTGCCTCTGATGAACCCTACTCATTCTTTAGACCCCTTCTCTTTTATGAAATCTCATTCCCTCTCCTCCTCTTCCTTTCACTAGCTAATGTGTATTAGCACTTAATGCGTCAGATACCACTTTAGGTGCTGTGTGTGTATTGACTTTTGTAACACTCAAAAATCATCCATTGACTCATAAAACCTTCAAAACCACGAGTGAGGTGGGGCTCTTATTCTGAGAAACAGAAAAGTAAAGTAACTTGCTCAATAGTACATGGCAGGTGGGTGGCAGAGGTGGGATTTAAGCTCAGGCAGTTGGCTTGTAAGCACTTCAGCCTTCTTGAATCTGCTCATTTCCTGAACCCTGATGATCATTTTCCCAACTTGTGTTGTTTGATAGTTGCTTTAGGACTGTTCCCATGCTGCAGAGAAAGAATCTCCTTAGAGAGTATACGCATTAGTGCTTCTTACATTGCTTAGAACTTTTTTTTTCTGGCTTTGCTGTTTATTTTTGTCAATTATTTATTAACAAATTAACAAAACAAGAAAACAAGTCAAAACAAAAATGATCAAAAGATAATCCTGATGAGGGGGAAGAATTATTATTTTTAAGTAAGATAGTCGTAAAAACACATTCCTGCTGTTAATTTCTGTTTTTGAGATGGAGTCTCTGTCACCAGCCTGGAGTGCAGTGGCATGATCTCTGCTCACTACACTCTCTGTCTCCTGGGTTCAAGTGATTCACCTGCCTCAGGTCCCAAGTAGCTGGGAATAAAGGCACATGCCACCACGCCCAGCTAATTTTTGTATTTTTGGTAGAGATGGGGCTTCACCATATTGGCCAGGATGGTCTCGATCCTGACCTCATGATCTGCCCGTCTTGGCCTCCCAAAGTACTGGGATTATAGGCATGAGCCACCATGCCCAGCCCCTACTGTTAAATTTTATTAGGAACTCTCCATTTCTCCAACCATTGCTCCTGTCTACCACACAACCTAGCATGCATGAGTGATTGTGCACGTGTACACACAGGATTTAAAAAATCTGGACAAGTTTTCAATCACAAAGCAACATGGGCTCGTTTTTAAATATCCAAAGACAGACAATGTCTACTGCAGAAAGTGAACCTGTTTTATAATGACAACCCCAAAACATTTAAAAATATTTGGGGGTTCTATATTTTGCTGGACTTTTATTCTATAAGGAGACAGATAAAAACGGGCTTGTACTGTATGTTCTTTTGCATTTGCTGCTTTGTATTTGGCTCACATCTTTGTGTATATCCTCTTTATTCTTTTTCACCAGTAGCACAGTATTCCGAAGTGTGGACTGCCAAATGGTAATGAGGACCCTACTGATGGACTTTTGGATTGTGTTCATGTTTTCAATATCATGCTCAACTGCATTTCACATAGCCTCAAAAGAAAGAAATCTGTGCTAGGTTGAACTCAAACAGGGAGTGTTGGGCCAAGCAGCTCTTCTGTGCAATTAAGAAAGAAATTACTCAGCAGATAGAAAGTATAACATAGGAGAGGCTAACGCTTCTCTAACTGGGTTTTCAGGGAATAGCATTAGGGATGTGAAGTGAGGTACAAAGCGTCTTTTCCCTGAGGCACATTTTGTTTAATGATGCAACAGACACATCTCTCTTTGCTAAGTGATGCTTGCAGGAACCCACAAGGCCAGCCCCCGAATCACAGGCCTGCTCAGAGTAAGACACTGTACGCAGCTCTGCTGAAGTTTTCCTGTGCTGAAGCAAGCAGTGAGTGACATTGTCTTTGAAAAATGCTCTGACCAAAACCATTCTTTGCTCTGCTATGTTGAGGAGAGCTCTGTTTTTCAATCAGGCTGTTATTCAAATGCTGGAGCGGATCCAAATTTGCTTTCCTGAGGAAAAGTCTGCCTTTGGCTGCAGCACGCACACACGGCTGGAGTGGGTGGGCTCTGGCCTGCCGGGCCTGCTCCACTCGGGGGGTGTGCAAGAGGGACCCCTGTCCTCCCAAGACCTGCATTCCAGTCCAAAGAGTCCCCTCACAGACCCTCTACGTGCACACAGCTCTGCTCAAGCCACCCTTTCTTCCCCTCGCTTGCCTCATGCTTTTCTTTTTCTTTCTTTCTTTTTTTTGACATGGAGTCTTGCTCTGTAGCCAGGCTGGAGTGCAGTGGCGCAATCTCGGCTCACTGCAACTTCTGCCTCCCAGGTTCAAGCAATTCTCTTGCCTCGGCCTCCCGAGTACCTGGGACGACAAGCACAAGCCACCACGCCGGCTAATTTTTATATTTTTAGCAGAGACGGTGTTTCATCATGTTGGCCAGGATGGTCTCAATCTCTTGACCACGTGATCTGCCCGCCTCAGCCTCCCAAAGTGCTGGGATTACAGGTGTGAGCCGCCGTGCCTGGCCCTCCTCATGCTTTTCTATGTCCTTCCCATTCTACAAGGGCCATCCCAGCTTCACTTCCAAGCAGGCTTCCCTACTTACAGAGCACCTCTCTCCTTGCCTAGTACCACCCTTCCTGCATGCTCACCTGGCGATCCACTCACTGGCTCACCCACTTAATCCTTCAGCAGATGTTCCTCCAGTACCTCCCATGTGCCAGGAACACAGCAGGGAGCAAAACCAAGTCCAGTACCCACCCACGGAGCCAACGCTTCCGAGGAAGAAACAGATTGTGAGCCAGTCCGTCAGCCTGCACTGCATCAGGTGGTGTTGAGGACAGGTAACAGGTGACAGAGGGGGCCCCGTGGCCATTTTGCATGGCATGTGAGGGAGGGCTGCCAGGTAAGGTGACCTGTGGCCTAGAGCTGAATGACGAAGGGGAGGGAGTCTTGCAGGGATCTCCCAGAAGCTCCTTCCAGGCAGAGGGACTGTCAGTGCAAATGTCCAGTGTTGGGCACTTTCTTGGCCTTTTGGGGGAACATCAAAGAGCCCATTTAGCTCCTCCCTCCCTGAAGCCTCTGGTAACCCCCAATCTTTTTACTGGCTCCATAATTTTACATTTTCCAGAATGTTCTAGTTAGAATCATACAATGTGCAGCTTTTTCATATCGGCCTCTTTCACTTAGTAACATATTTAGGTACTTTTTAAATGCAATTTTTATTTCACAAATGTATATGTTCTTTCTTCAACTCAAATGTAAGATTTTTGAGAGTAGTGGGTTGAAGGCTGTAGATAACAGGTGAGAAATCATGATAGTGCTTTCTTAGAATAATTCCGCTCTTTGAGATACATCTATGTGCGCTATGCATCCCTGTATCCTCCAACCCTTACCTAAAATTTCAATTGGATTATTACCCCTAGTCTGTGACATGCCAATATTCTAATTAAAGGCTGATCCTTTCTTTCTTTTAAGAAAAACTTTAGCGGATGCATAGTAGGTATATATATTTATGGGTTATATGAGATGTTTTGATACAGGTATGCAATGCATAATAATCACATCAGGGTAAATGGGGTCTCCATCACCTTAAGCATTTGTCCTCTGTATTTCAAACAATCAGTTATAATCTTTTAGTTATTTTTAAAGGTACAATTAAATTATTTTCAACTGTAGTCATCCTGTCGTGCTAGCAAATACTAGGTCTTACTCATTCTTTCTATGATTTGTACCCGTTAACTGTCTTCCCCCCTCAACAATCCCCTCCCTGCAATGCCCTTTTCAGCCTCTGATAACCATCCTTCTACTCTGTCTTTATGAGCTCAATTATTTTAATTTTTAGCTCCCACAAATAAGTGAGAACGTGCGAAGTTTGTCCTTCTGTGCCTGGCTTATTTTACTGAACATAATGGCCTCTAGTTCCATCCCCACTGTTGCAAATGACTGAATCTCATATACACTCCATGGCATATATGTACCATATTTTCTTTATCCATTTATTTGTTGATGGACACTTGGGTTTCTTCCAAATCTTGGCAGTTATGAATAGTGCTGCAATCGCTTTAATATATTGATTTCCTTTCTTTTGGGTACATATGAGTGGGATTGCTGGATCATATGACCGCTTTATTTTTAGTTTTTTGAGGAACCTCCAAACTGTTCTCCATAGCGGTTGTACTAATTTACATTCCCACCAACAGTGTATGAGGGTTTCCTTTTTTCCACATCCTCACCAGAATTTGTTATTGCCTGACTTTTGGATATAAGCCATTTTTTAATGGGGTGAAATGATAACTCATTGTAGTATTGACTTGCATTTCTCTAATGAGAATGATGTTGAGCACCTTTTCATATACCTACTTGCCATTTGTATTTTTTCTTTTGAGAAATAAGACTGACATTCTTTCAGGGCATCAATTAAAGAATGCGACCCTCCTCTGTCCATGGCCACATAAATCATGTAAGAGCAGTTTAGCATAGATACTGCAATTCATATTCTAAAATGGATTCTCAGTTCTAAACAACATAAATGTCTTTATTTCTAATGCTTGTCTTTGCTTCAGACAAAAACAAACAAACAAACCCAAAACACAATGAAGAAAGAGGTCAATTAAGTAAACGAGTTACTTAAAGCCAACAAAGAAACAAGCATCAGCAAGCAGTCCTGTCTTCCCAAATCATTTCTTTTGAAATCAAACTCCTTCATTAAGTGGTTCTTTGAACTGTTTTGCCATAAAAATAAAAAAATAAAAACTTATGAAGAAATTGAAATAACTATGTACAAAATGCCCTGGTGACTTTATTTTAAATACATTTGTGTGCAATTTGCTAATCTTCATTGTCATTTATAACTGAACTGTATGTGCTTTTGAGAGCTATGTAATGAATGACATGTTGTATATAACTGTTAAAATATGTCTACGGTCGGTCATCATACAATTTAGATCTGAGGTCCTCAGTAGAAGATGAAGTCCAAGAAGTCAGAATCTCTGTTGCTCTTTTCACTATATCCCAAAACCATATGTATATGGGAGACTGGATTTGATTGACTTCAGTTGTATCTGCAGTGCTTCTTGAAGGCATGAAAACTATGGCAAGTGTTTTTAACTACTCAGACCCCCACTCTCCAATATGTAAGCTCCTTGAGAATGGGGATTTTGTCTGGCTGGCTTTCCTGCTGAATCCCCAGCACGTAATATGGTGCCTGACCCAAACAGAGCCCTTAACAGATGCTCAATAAATATTAGTAACTACTAAGTTATTTCCTAAAATGAGATACAGTCTCTAAGGTGTTTAATTTTATGTGTCAACTTGGCTAGGCCAAGGTACTCAGATATTGATCAAACATTTTTCTGGATGTCACTGTGAAGCTGTATTTTTTAAAAGCTAAGAGTACCATTTAAATCAGTAGGCTTTGAGTAAAACAAATGACCCTCCATAACGTAGGTGAGCCTCCAATCAGTTGAAGGCCTTAACAGAAAAAAGAGCGAACTCCCCAGAGCAAGAAGGAATTCAGCCAGCAGAGTGCCTTCGGACTCAAGTGGCAACATCAGCTTGTCCCTGATCTCCAGCCTGCCAGCCTGCCTTGCTGATTTTGGACTTGCCAGTCTCCATCAAACATAAACACACACACACACACACACACACACACACACACACACACACACACACACAGAGGTTTATTTCATGCAGTTGGTTCACACTGTTATGGAGCACACACACATATTCTATTGGTTCTGTGTGTCTGGAAAACCCTAATACACCCACCTTACTCCTTTGCTCCCTCATTGTATCAACCAATACATGTCATTTGCCAGAGATCACTCTCACCATCCAGACCTCACAACTACTAAAGCCAAACCAGTGATACAATCCCTGAAGTACACTCTTGACTTTAACTTCTCCGCTCCGGTGGAGTGACAAAGAGCATTACCCCCTTAACGATTCAATTCTGCGATGCAAAGCACCTGCCCGAGGAACAGGTGCTGAGAGGATGTTGTACTTGCTAAAGCCATATCCTGATAGTGTGACAGGAGGCACCAGCTTACTACTCTGCTTCGAGGGGAGAATGTTTCCCATGGTGAGGCTGGGCTGCTGAGAGTCTCACTTCCTCTAAATATTTCCACTCTTTACAAGTGAAGCTGTGGGTGGGGATTTCAGAGTCAGGGAAGCTAGTCAAAGGTTACTAAAGGTTCATGGACACTACTATTTGATGACTGTGTGTTAGCTGCAAAGTTCCATATGGAATAAAAAAGGTGAATATAAAAAATACCTCAATGGGAAGCTGATAGATGAGCACTATATGAAATTCGGTTCTCTTCATGATCAAGCAAAGTGATGAACCTTCATGGAACCCAATCTGCTGGTCTGGGGAAGAATGCTTTTGTAAATTAAGTATTCATATAGAATCTTTCCCCAAGGGTTTATCTGGAGGGGAAGTGACAGTGAGCGCGAAAGCTTTAATTTGCCAGCAATCAGCACAGGCTGGACTAGGCAAAAATTGTCTGTCCAGGGAGATTCCTTTTTTCTTTTTGTTTTTATGTTTTAACCTTGGGGAGTCACTTTAGCCCTTTCTCCCTCTTCCATTTAAGGCCCCTTCCCTCCTTTAATGTCCCTCAGCCAAAGCCTGTTTCTAACTTGAGGCAAAGCTTCACTTCTCTGCTCTAGTAGTTTGTGCATGAAACAGGGATAAATTTGGTGGCAACTGTGCCTTCCTGAAATCCTAACTCCTGAAATCCTAACAGAAATGAACCATCATTTCTGTTAATGACTTATCACTGCCAACTAATAGAAATGATAGATTGTCGTATATTCATGCAATAGGATATTATATAGCAATGAAAATGAATCAACATCTCTTGGCACCAGCGTGGATAATCCTCAGAAACATCATGCTGAACCTAAGAGCAAGTCTTGGAAGAATGCATATGTATGATTATATTTACTTACAGTCCCCAAACAGGAAGAAATTGACTATATGCAAACTGCATATATACCTATGCATACATGCCTATGCGTACACTTAGACCTAGGAGTCCAATCGAAAAGTAAAGTAAGGGAATGACTAACAAAATTTTAAGACAATAATTCACTTTGTGTTGGGTGATATAATTTGATGTCCGTCTCCTCCAAGTCTCATGCTAAAATGTGATCCCCAGTGTCAGAGGTGGGGCCTGGTAGGAGGTATTGGATCAGGGGGTGGATCCCTCATGAGTAGCTTGGTGCTATCCCTTTGATGGTGAGTGACTTTTCTCTCAGTTAATGCATACAAGATCTGGTTATTTAAAAGACTCTGGGACCCCCCACTTCTGTCTCTTTCTTCCTCTGTTGCTATGGCATATGCTGGCTCCTCCTTCACCTTCCACTATGGTTGTAATCCTCCTAAGGCCTCACCAGCAGCAGATGCCAGCACCATGCTTTCTGTATTCCCTGTAGAACCATAAGCCAACTAACCCTTTTTTCTTTGTAAGTTACCCATCCTTGGGCATTTATTTATGGTAATGCAAAACAGACTCACACAGAAAATTGGTACTGGGAATTGGAGCATTGCTATAAAGATACCTGAAAATGTGGAAGTGACTTTGGAACTGGGTAACTGGCAGAGGCTGGAAGAGTTTAATGGACTCAGAAAAAGACAGGAAGCTGAGGGAAGTTTAGAACTTCTTAGAGAGGGGTTAAATGGTTGTGACCAAAATACTGACACAGATACGGACAGTGCAATTCAGGCTGATGAGGTCGCAGATGGAAATGAGAAAGTTTTTGGGAACTGGAGTAGGGTCACTCTTATTATGCCCTAACAAAGAACTTGGTTGTACCGTATTCACGCTCGAGGGATCTGTGGAAGTTTGAATTTAAGAGTGATGACCCAGGATACCTGGTAGAAGAAATCTCTAAGCAGCAAAGCATTCAAGAGGTGACCTGGCTGCATCCAGCAACCTAAATCAGATATGGGAGCAAAGAAGTGACTTAATACTGGAACTTATATTTAAAAGAGAAGCAGAGTGTAAAAGTTTGGAAAAGTTGGAACCTGGCTCTGTGGTAGAGAGAGAATCCAAGCAGGCTGTGAAACAATCACTTGCTAGAGAGATTAGCATGACTAAAAGGCAGCCAATATCCAAGACAAGGGAAAAAGGCTTCAAAGGCATTTCAGAAATCTTGAGGACAGCCCCTTTCATCACAGGCCCAGAGGCTTAGGAGAAAAGAATGCTTTCAGGGACCAGGCCCTGCTGAGCTTCAGACTCTGGCTTCAGCCTCAGCTTAAAGGGCCCAGGTACACTCTGGTCACAGTTCTGGAGGACACAAGCCATAAGCCTTGGTGGTTGCCATATGGTGTTAAGTCTGCAGGTGCTCAGAATGCAAGTGTGAAAAAGGCTTGGTGGCTTCCACCTAGCTTCCAGAGGATGTATGGGAAAGCCTGGGTGCTCAGGCAGAAGCCTACTGCAGAGGCAGAGGCCCCACAGAAAAGCTTTACTAGGGAAATGCCAGGGAAAATGTGGGGTTGGAGCTCCCACACAGTCTCCACCAAGGCACTACCTAGTGGAGCTGCAGAAAGGGGGCTGCCACCCTTCAGCACCCAGAATAGATTCACTGGCAGCTTGCACCCTTTGCTTGGAAAAGCCACAAGCACTCAACTTACACCCATGAGAGCAGCCATGTGGGCTGTAGCCTGCTAGGCCACAGGGGCAGAGCTGCTCAAGGCTGTAGGGGTCTGCTCTTATGCCAGTGTGCCCTAAATGTAGGACATGGAGTCAAAAGACATTATATCTTGGACCTTTAAGATTTAATGACTACCCTACCTGGTTTTGGACTTGTGCGGGGCCTCTACAGCCTTTCTTTTGGCCAATTTCTTCCTTTTGGAATGATAATGTTTGCCCAATATCTGTACCACCATTGTATCTTGGAAGTAACTAACTCATTTTGATTTTAGAGTCTCAAAGGTAGAGGGGCTTGAGTCTTAGATGAGACAGGACTTTGGACTTGATGCTAGAATCATTTTAGACTTTGGGAGACTATTGGGAGAAGATGATTGTATTTTGTAATGTGAGAAGGACATAAGACTTGGGAAGCCAGGGGAAGAATAACATAGTTTGAATGTTTGTCCCCTCCAAATCTCATGTTGAAATGTGATCCCCAGTGTTGGAGGTGGGATCTATGGGAGGTACTGGAGCATGGGAGTGGATCCCTTATGAATGGATTAACACCATCTCCTTGGTGATGAGTGAGTTCTCCTTCAGTTAGTTAACATGAGATCTGGTTGTTTAGGCCAGGTGCGGTGGCTCACACCTGTAATCCCAGCACTTTGGGGGGCCGAGATGGGTGCATTACCTGAGGTCAAAATTTCAAGACCAGCCTGGCCAACGTGGCAAAACTCCATCTGTACTAAAAACACAAAAATTAGCTGGGTGTGGTGGTGCATGCCTGTAATCCCAGCTACTCAGGAGGCTGGGGCAGGAGAATCGTTTGAACCCTGGAGGTGGAGGTTGCAGTGAGCCAAGATTGCACCACTGCACTGCAGCCTGGGTGAAAGAGTGAGACTCCATCTCAAAAAAAAAAGAAAAAAGAGAGCTGGTTGTTTAGAAGAGTGTGGCACCTCCCACCTTTCTTTCTTGCTCCCACTCTTGCCGGGTGATGCTGGCTCCCCCTAAGCTTCCAGAGGCTTCACCAGAAGCAGATGCCAGCACCATGCTTCCTATACAGCCTGCAGAACCATGAGCCAATTAAACCCTTTTCTTTGCAAATTACCTAGCGTCAGATATTTATAGCCACACAAACATAGACTAACCCAGTGGGCACTAGGAGATATGGATACAACTGGTTAGGGGCGCACAGCAGGCGTTTAGGGTTGGGAAGTGGGGCAGCATGTAGATATGTACTTATGTTTGTATTCCTATCATTATTTAGAATATACAGGCTAGGTGCGGTGGCTCATGCCTGTAATCACAGCACTTTGGAAGGCCGAGGCAGGTGGATCTCGAGGCCAGGATATAAGACCACCCTGGCCAACACAGTGAAACTCTGTCTCTACTAAAAATGCAAAAATTAACCAGGCATGGTGGCATGCATCTGTAGTCCCAGCTACTTGGGAGGCTGAGGCAGGAGAATCACTTGAACCTGGGAGGCAGAGGCTGCAGTGAGCCAAGATCTCGCCATTGCACTCCAGCCTGGGCAACCGCGCAAGGCTCTGTCTCAAGAAAAAAAAATACAGATACCTCATATGTACTTTTTGGTAGTATAAAATGTTTCACAATATTTAAAAAATTTCTCAAGCTAAATTTATCTAAATCATTCACCCTCATTTATCCCTTTCCTTGGAAAGTAGAGGGTTTTGCAGCTGTTTAAAAAAATTTCTCATTCATTGACCTCCTAAGTGAATTACAGACCTTCATGAACCAGAGCTTTGACTCTGAAGCAAAAGTGAAAAGGAATGTGGGTGAACAGATACCTCCGCCAGTCCCCTTGGCTCACACTGCTGAGTTACGTTGGCACCCCATGGATTCTTACTTAGCGTGGAACTACCATACAGCGGAACTTGTGTTGTACCCATTTTTAGTAGTCTATACTAACCTGCATCACTGCCGGGACATTTGGGAGCTATTGTGGGCAAAGTGAAGTATATTTTGAAGACCAAAAAAGGCTGTGGCTAAGACGGGCAGCTTGGACCCCTGCTTCCTGGGACATCCACACAATTCCGGCCCAGTGGCACACACCGGGCAGGCCCTGGAGAAGGCACTGGGAGATGCAGCTGTGCCCTTGAGGAGCCAGTGCTCTGGTGGGGCTTTCCTAGTCTTCTCTTAGTCAAATCCCATTTTCCAGGGTTTTGCCACATTCTGTGTGCTGTCAGGACTGTGAGCAAGAAGTTTTTCTTTAAATTAACTCACTTTTGGGCGGGGCGTGGTGGCTGATGCCTGTAATTGGGAGGCCAAGGTGGGCAGATCACCTGAGTTCAAGAGTTCAAGACCAGCTTGGCCAATATGACGAAACCCCATCTCTACTAAAAACACAAAAATTAGCCGGGTGCGGTGGTGTACAACTGTAGTCCCAGCTACTTGGGAGGCTGAGGCAGGAGGATCGCTTGAACCAGGGAGGCAGAAGT
>NW_022437010.1:299432-407844 GCF_009761245.1 Sapajus apella | reverse complement strand
GAGAATATGGTAATGACATGAATGGTGCTGTTTTAAGTTACCCAGTCCCAGGTATTTGGTATAGCAGCCTGAATGGACCAAGACAGCAGGTTCTCAGGAGATATTAACTGAATGAACATCTTCAAAATATTAGATGATTCCATAGACAAACTTTGTATCTTCTCATGTTCACTTTCTGCTTCAAGACTTTTACCAACTTCCTGTTGCCGACAAAATAGAATTAAAATGACTGTGCTGGTGAACGGCGGTCCATGCTTCTCTTTACGTTCTCTCCTGCCTTGTCCACCTCTGCAGTGCCCTTTACCTTCCCATCACACCGGACTATAAATCACCCTTGGGTCCCACACATTTTCACTCTTCTGCCTTCTCTGGATAGGTTCATCCCATTTAAATCAGGGGCAAGCCTTCTCGTCCCACACTTCCATTTGTCTCAGTCCATTTGTGTTGCTATAAAGAAATACCCGAGGCTGCTGATTTATTAAGCAGTGAGGCCACTCTCTGTCCCCTCCTATTCCGTGACTGCTCATGGTTATGGCATTGTAAAGGCCGTTCCCCTGCCTAGAATGTCCTTTCTCCTTGTCTTTCTGTTAACCCTTGGCAACACTTTAGTATCCCCTGAACAGAGTCACCCTTTCCTCCTTCACTGTTACCAGGCCGTCTACATAGCTTTAATCACATCATGTTACAATGGTGTATCTCCATCCCCTGGACTTTGAGGCTCTGGAGGGCACAGAACTGTTGTTTATTCATTCTGGAGACCAAACTAAACATTTTTCAAAGTAGTTCATAGAGGTTTCTTATCAGAATCACCTACGAGGCTGGTTAAATGTAGATGCCCAGGCCCTACACTAAGTTGTTAAGTTCTGTTTATCTGGGTAGTGGACTCTCCTAGGCAAATCTCATGCACATGAGCATCTGAGAACACACCTATGGCATCCAACAAATATCTGATGCATAAAAACATGATTTAAAAAGTACTGAGATCTCGACTTCTAAAATTCTGCTCTATTTCCTTCATTCCTCTGGGGTGTAGTTTGGCTGGGGACAGGCCCAGGTATTTGGCTCAGTCACAGATCAAAGTGACCTAGATGGGAAACAGCTGTGCGTTATTCCCCAACCATGTCATGCAAAGTACCTATTGTCCCTTGCAAATGCCAAATTAGGTTTAGGGCCATTCAAAGTCCAGAAGATGGTTGGCTATGATAAGAACAAACAAATTCTTGCTCAAGTGGGAACTGGTATTGCAGGGCATACTCTGCATTTTTAACTCACTAAAGCCTAGTTCTTAAGTTTAAGTGGTTCATAAGTATCTTCTAAGGAGCTGCACAGTTCCATTTGCTGTACTTATCATTGGTATTGATAACTCTAGTATCAGTTAATAGCTTTCACCTGTTGACATTGAGTGGATTGTGAATGAGCTTTTTTAGAGTTTAGGTGAGGCTGCTGGGTGACTGTATCAATAGACAAGGCTTGTTTTGGCCACAGAGTCTCACTCTGTCACCCAGGCTGGAGTGCAGTGGGGTGATCTCAGCTCACTGCAACCTCTGCATCCCGGGTTCAAACAATTCTCTTGCCTCAGCCTCGCAAGTAGCTGGGACTATAGGCACATGCCACCACACCCAGCTAATTTTTTGTATTTTAGTAGAGACAGGGTTTCACTGTGTTGCAAACTCTAGCAACATGATCTTGAGATCTGTTATAATGCACCATACCAGGACCCATGAAGACTTTACAAAATATACGTCATCTGAATGACCTGAGGACTACATGATGTATATACCAGACATATTTGTTGTATTTATTATTTACCAAATATGTATGTATTCGGTATCATTACCTACCAATGAATAAAATATTTTTAAAAGTACATATAGATCCAGCAGTCCCACTTCGGCGTATATACCCTAAGGGCTTGAAATTGTGTTGAAGAGATATCTGCACTCTGTTTATAATAGCTAAAATGTGAAATTTTCCTACGTGTCCATCAGTGAATGAATAGATAAAGAAAATGTGGTATACACACACAATGGAATACTAGTTAGCCTTTAAAGAGAAAGAAATCCTATAATGTGCAACAATGGGAATGACCATGGAAGAAGACACTATGCTAAGGGAAATAAGCCAGGCACAGAAAGACAAATACTGCATGCTCTCACTCATATGTGAAATCTACAATAATTTAACTAACAGAGAATAAAATGATGGTTACCAGAGGCTGCGGGTCAGGGAATGGGGAGGTGGTGGTGAAGGGGTAGAAAGCTAAGAGTTAGACAGAAGGAATAAATGATAAGTATTTAAGGGGATGATATGTTAATTAGGTTGATTCCATCATTCCATCTTGTAGACATATACCATAACATCACTGTGCACCCCATAATTATATCTGATTATAATTTGTAAAAAAATAAGTAAATAAAAGGACATATAAAAATGTAGAAACACACTGATATTATATACAGGTGAACACATATTTGTATCTGAGATGTGGAAAATAAGACACCAGGAGTGATGTGAAATTGCTCTTTCTGGTCCCTTTGTGGAGCAGTTAAGACCTGTCTATGGCGTCTAAGAAGAAACAGGATATGGATTGGCAATTAAGCTGCCAGCTGGATTGCTCAGATAATGCCACAGTTACGTGGGGCCTTAGAGGTCATCTAACTTAATTTAGCACATATTACTTATTCATTAATATTTCTACATTTTCTGTATTACACAAATAACATATAGTCATTGTTGAAACCAGAAAAAATAAATACTTTGAAAAGATGACAAAACCAATGTTATGTTGGAGAATATATTCTTTTAGACACTTTCTCATACATACGCAGTGTTAGCCATCAGAATGTCTTAGTTTTCTATTGCTGCTGTAACAAGTTACTGCAAACTTAACAGCTTAAAACAACACAAATCTGATATATTACAGTTCTATAGGGTAAAAGTTTAACACAGGTTTCACTGGGCTAAAGCTAGGGTGTTGGCAGGGCTGTGTTCCTCCTCTCTGGGTTGGGAAGAATCTGCTTCCTTGCCTTTTCCCGCTTCTAGAGGCTGTCCGCATTCCTTGGTTCATGGCCCCTTCCTCTATCTTCAAAGCCAGCAGTGCTGCATCTCTCTGACCATTCTTCCCTTGTCACAACTCCCCTTGACCACAGCTGGGAAAAATTCTCCCTGATTTTAAGAACCCATATGATTAGACTGGGCCCACATGTGTAATATAGGACCCCATCTCAAGGTTCGTAACTTAATCAGATCTGCAAAATCCCTTTGCCATGTAAGGTAACATAGCCTCAATTTCTGAGAATTAGAATACGAACATGTTTAGGGCTATTATTTTGCATATCACACATAGAGATGAGACAACTGATGTTCATGGAGGATACGTGACTTACCCAAGATCACAAAGCTGGTAAATATTAGATCTATTAAAGTCTTTTAGAGAGTCTGATGCAATTAGCCTCTCTAATGGAAATTCATGATGAAAGAGATGTGAGGAACTAATGGAAATTACTGTTGAAAGGGACACAACAAAGAAATGCAGAGTTTGAATGGACTTAGTTCCAAGCCTCACACTTTGTTCTCAGTCTACAGATACCATGATCTTGATCTCTTAAGAGAAGGCATTGGCACAGGAGGCCCCTGTCTGTTTCTGCTGCCACTCTTGACATCTCTCAGATGACCCCTTCTGGCTCCCTTCAATTTCCTTCTTTTCCTACTTGGCTTGGCTTCTGCTGTCTCCTGCTTCCACCCGCTGCCTCCACTCCATGAGTCTCTCAGTTTCTGGATCCTGTTGCCACTTGCATTTCTCTCTGTGTCACTTTCAAGTTCCCTAAAGGAAAGTATCTGATATAGTTCATTGTTCACTACAGAACACTGGGCAACCCTTATCGTATGGAGGTTCCCACTGTATTATCTCCCTGGCTGCCAGCCAGTTGCGGATGGCTGTCTTCAAAGACAACTGCCATTTCCTGGTTCCATCAGCCAGGATCACAGGGTCAAACATGACAATCTGCACGTACGAAATCACTTACGGTCTCTTCCCTCAGCACAGCACCACGGGCAGGGCAGGCACAGAAAGATTTTTCTCCAAGTCGTTGGCTGTAATTTTCTTCCCGGCTCACCCCTGCATATATGGAAGCTGAGGCGTATCGGGGGACCACAACTAGACTGGTCTAGCTGAATGAATGAGCGTGAGAAGGGGCCCATGGGAAGAAAGACAATAGTCCCCAGAACCAAGACTGAATATGGGCATTTGGAAAACAGTTTGGGTAATTGCATTCAGTACTTCAAGGCTCTAATTGCTGTTCTTTAACAACGAGGCCACAGTTGGCTTATGAAAAGTTCTAAAATTATATCATTTTTATCAGAAACCAGGACCTCAAGTTGCTCCCACAAACCACACAGGGCCTTGCAAAATGAGGCTATGGGAAGGGGACTTTGATGCTTCTAAATTTTGCACCCATTGGTTTCACCAGTTACGTTAGCTCTGAAAGGGACACAAAATGGCCTCATTAACTGGGGAAGAATGAATCTAAACAAGTTTCAGTAAGGAGAAAAGGTCCCTTGGGTCCACTGCGCCCTGCCACCACCACCCCCACCTTCCTAATGGAAGAATGCTGCTGGAAAAGTGTCATCCGATATTTCCCACAAAAATGTGTGCTGTGGTCACAGCTCAGAGATGCCAACACAAACCTCCAACACAGCCACCTTCTGACTGAGAATACATTCTGGGCTGTTTTTAGTTTGAGCCTTGGTAATCGGGGACAAAAGCTGATTACAATTTTAATTAATTACATGGGAGTAAATGGCCATCTGATCCATAAGGGTCATAGCACATAATGTCCCCGGTGGCACTATGCCGGCAGAGCTTTGGGAGGAACTTTTCTTTGTGGTATGCTACATTTTCTCTTCCTGTTGTGCTTTTAGAGAGAATTCTTTAAAACGGTATTGTGTTCTCAGCCTCCTACACTTTATAATAATTAACCAAATTCATTCATTGTTACCTTTTTAAACAACAGTCTTCCTGAAGCCAATCAAAACATATTTTTTGAGCAACAAGCACTGTGTTCAGAGCTGGAATAAACTGGTGAGTAAAAACAGACATGGTCTAGGAGACTATGTAGATTGGATATTTTTGCTCCAAATATTGTAAAAATATAACTTATACTGGGTTGAAAAATAGATATTTGCTGCCTCATCAAGCAAGAATCCAGGGGGTGGTGTGGGCCCAGTGTTGGTTAATTCGGCAGTTCCATAGTAGTCTTCCTATCAGCTTTGGTCTGAAGTTCTTGATCCACTCATGATTACAAACTGTCTGCAATAGCTCTAGGCTGTGCATTTTCAACCACATCTAAATGAAAATAAATTAAAAAACCCAAAAGGAAGGCCCTCTCCTCTTTGGATCCCTATGCTTCTGTTTGAGAGATGATTCCTTTCCTAGAAAAACTCTTCCTCCGAGGCTCACTCCCCAGCAGACATATCCACAAGCCTTACAGGCAGAATTGCATCCCAAGCCTGTTCCTAAGCCAATCAACAACAGCAAATGAAATGGTCCTAACTGGTTTAGGACCCTCACATTTTACCACCTGGGATTAAGAAAAGGCTCAGTCTGCAGCCATAAAAAGGAATTAGTTCATGTCCTTTGCAGGGACATGGATGAAACTGGAAACCATCATTCTCAGCAAACTAACCCAGGAACAGAAAACCAAAACACCGCATGTTCTCACTCATAAGCGGGAGTTGAACAATGAGAACACATGGACACAGGAAGGGGAACATCACACACTGGGGCCTCTCAGGGGTTTGGAGGCAAGGGGAGGGAGACCTTGAGGACAAATACCTAATGCATGTGGGGCTTGAAACCTAGATGATGGGTTGATAGGTGCAGCAAACCACCATGGCACGTGTATACCTACGTAACAAACCTGCATGTTTTGCACATGTATCCCAGAACTTAAAATTTAAAACTAAAACTAAAAATAATAAAAAAGAAAAGGCTCAGTCTTTCCCAAAGCACAAAGATGCTCTATCCAGAAACACAATTCAGGGCCCTTAGCAGGCAGAAAGGGTAACTATTGGATAAGAAACCAGCAGTGGCTGCCTCAATAAGAGACTTTCTGATACCTGGGAGGGAGAGGAAGAAAAAATACCACCACCCCCCCACCACCATACCTCCGCCCCTAGTAAGTGCAGAGTCAGGAAGACCAATGTTTTAGGGTCAGCGTTGCTACTTAGTAGTTGTTAGATCTTGGATTATTTAGCCTTGTGGAATCTTAATTTCTGCATCTGCGAAGTGGGAAATTACACCTATCTCACTGGACTGCTGTGAGAATCGAATATATTAGTATACTCAAATTACCTGGCAGGTGCCTGGCCTGTAGATTTGTCCAGTATATACCATTCTCTTGCCCAAAGCCCTTGGGTAGCTTACAGTCTAACTTGCTGGGTGACTGATAGATCAGTCAGCTCACATTCTGATTATTAAGCACTACCATAAAAGTATGTAAGGAGCCTCCCTGGGGGAGGGAATACTATCACTGTTGCTAGGAGCCACTAAGGTCCTCCAAATGCTTTTCTAGATCCAATGGGTGCTTTCCATCTCTTACCTTACCTTACCTTTCTCATCTTGGCAATCCCTTTTCTTCCAAACTCCACCTTGGCCTGTGTTCCATGACCATTTTCTCCTGGTTTACTACCTATACCTCTCTAGCAATTCCTTTTCATGCTCCCTTCCAGCGTCCTTTTTTTTTTTTTTTCTTGCCTTCCCCAAACTGTCTTCTCCCCCTCTATTTCAATCTCATCTGTCAATTCCTGGGGTAAGGTCTCATCATCTCCTACAGCTTCAACTTCTATTTATATGTTCATGACACATAGGAGACATTCAATGCACAGTTTTCGTTCATTCTACAATCAACAAATATGTATTGAGTGCTTACTATATGCCAGGTGCTGTTCTGTGTGCTGAATATGCAGCAATAAACTAATCAGACCAATCCATGCCCTCAAGAAACTTACATCTAATGAAGAGACAGAAAATGAATAAAGGAAATGAACATTTCATAGGTTAGATGGAGGAAATCCTGTGGAAAAATATAAAGCTGGGTAAGTAGGATAGGGCGGCCATAAGCAGACCCTTCTGTTCGTTATAGGGTCCCCAGGAATGCCTCCTTAATAATGTAACATTTAGGCAGAGTCTTAAGATAAGGGAGGGATTATGCCATGAGGCTTGGCAGGGACAATAACAGGCACAAATGCCCTGGGATGGGACGGCGTTTGATGTCTTGAGGAAATCATCATGGGGCTAGAATGAAGGGGGAAAGAGGATGAAAAGATCAGGAAGGCAGATCAGGCAGGGTCGCATGGGCAATGTTAGGAGTTTGGCCTCTACCATGAGTGACACAGAAGCTGTTGAAGATTCTAAGGAGAGAAGCCATATGATCTGAGTTATGCTCCTAGAGGCCACTGCAATAATCAAAGTGAGAGATAGAAGGGGCTTCGATCAGGGTGGTGGCGGTAGAATAGCGAGAAATAATGAATGTGAGTCATAATTGGAAGCGAAACTAACACTATCTACTGCTGGACGTGGGGAATGGAAGAAAGAAATCAAGACTGAGCTCAAAGGTTCTGGCCCCAGCAAACAGAAGGAAGAGTTGTCATTTTCAGAGATAAGAAAGACTGGTCAGGCACAGTAGCTCACACCTGTAATCCCAGCACTTTGGGAGGCCAAGGCGGGTGGATCACCTGAGGTTGGGAGTTTGAGACCAGTCTGGCCAATGTGGTGAAACCCCATTTTTACTAAAAATACAAGAAAATAGCTGGGCATGGTGGCACATGCCTGTAGTCCCAGCAACTCAGGAAGCTGAGGTGGGAGAATCTCTTGAACCTGGGAGGCAGAGGTTGCAGTGAGCAGAGATCACGCCACTACACTCCAGCAGCCTGGGCGACAGAGCGAGACTCCATCTCCAAAAAAAAAAAAAAAGAAAGAAAGAAGGTAAAA
Source organism: Sapajus apella (assembly GCF_009761245.1). NCBI lineage: Eukaryota > Metazoa > Chordata > Mammalia > Primates > Cebidae > Sapajus > Sapajus apella. The sequence continues at coordinate 399,854 of NW_022437010.1, read as the reverse complement.
AAGACCATGAGGGAGCACATGATGGTAGGTGAAAATACAGAGCTCGATTTGATGTAAGTTCAGCTTTACATAGTTCTTAGACATTGAAGTGTAGCTATTGAGAAGGGCATTGGATATGTGAACATGTAGTTTAAGAAACAGGTCTGGATTAAAGGTAGAACTTTGGAAGTCATCAGCACCTAGTTGATTTTAAAAGCAGTGACACCAGATGAGGTTGCCAACAGTAGGCACTTAGAACAGAGAAGCAAACCAAAGACTGAGAATTGGGCATGCCAATAGGAAGAAGTCAGGGAGAGGAGGGAAAGCAAGTAAGGATACTAAGGAGTGGCCCAAGGGGAAGGAGGACAACTGTGAGTGTGTGGGTTCCTGAAAGGCAAGTGCAGACAGAGAGGCCAGGAGCAGGTGAAAAGTGTGTCCACTGTTGAGAGAGGAAGTACGATGGGGGTTGAGAACAGAGGTGTGGATTTCGTGATGCGGACGTCACTGACCTTAACGAAGCAGTTTCAGGAGGTTGCAAGAGAGAATGGAAAGAGAGAAGTTGGAAGCAGAAGTGTAGGCAACTCCATCAAGGAGCTTGGCTGTAAAGGAGAGAAGAATGGGGTGTTAGCTAGAGGATGGTGTGGAGTCAGAGGAGGTTTACATTTGCTTTTAAGATAGGAGATTCAATATGCTTGAACAATGATAGAAACAAGCTAATAGACACTGATGTTTTTATGATGAAGTGGAGAGGGAATAGAATTATTGAACTAAGGTCTTTGGGAAAGGGAAAAGAGATGGGACCCAGACAGCTAACAGAAAAGTAGGTTAGTTTTCATCAAGAGAAAAAGCAGATTATAGGTGTGGGAATGTGAGTTAAAGCACATCCTCTTCTGGCCGCTTCTGCTTTTCCCATGAAATAGAAAATAAGGCCATGAGCTAAGACCTAAGTTTGTGCAGAAGGTGATGAAGGCTCAAGGAGAAAGAATAGGGGGGCGGATAACCACCTAGGAGGGTAGAAGAGTGAATGGACTCGGGAACGTGGTAGGATCGCTGGTGAGTAAATACTGAGTCAACACTGACTGTTGCATGTTAGCTCCACAATCTGTTTTGAATCGTGATATCTCTCCTGAGTGCAGCCTGCTCTTCCTACAGTCCCTGTTTCAGAGACTGTCACTCCCATGCACCCAGCCTCCAAAGCAGAACACTGAGAGTCATTTAAAATTCCTTCCTATAAATAAATCATTACTCTGCGTATTTCTTAACCTTTCCTCCTTAGTTCAGAGCCTTGCCAGTTTTCACTGAATCTACTAAAAATGAAAAAAAATAGCCAGGTGTGGTGGCATGCATCTGTAGTCCCAGTTACTGGGGAGACCGAGGCAGAAGAATGACTTGAACCTGGAGGCAGAGGTTGCAGTGAGCCAAGATCATGCCACTGCACCTTAGCCTGGGCGACACAGCAACACTCCGTCTAAAAAAAGAAAACCACACACACACACACACAAACCAAAAACAAATTATATAAATGTATTAAATTCTCACATGTACCCCTAAAATACGTGCATCTATTATGTATCAATCAAAAATAAAATAAATTCAGCTCAGCAAACATTGAGGACATTTCATGTAGGAAATGAAGAATGAAGGCGAACAATAGTTTGTGTCCTTGAATAGCTCCTAAATTATTTTACCACAATGGCTCCCATTTTCTGAGAACACTGGAAGACAATCATGTTTTTTGGAGGAATATTATTTGTTTGGTTTTGGACGCTGTCAGCTTGAGATACCCATGAGATGTCCAAATGGGAATGTTGAGTAGTTTAGCTGAAATACATTAGGTGATTGTGTGGCCCAATATTACTCCTTTAGTAATTATGATGAGGTGTGGTACAAGGTGCATTCACTTTGCCCAGGCTCTTGTTAAACTAGGAATGGGGATTCAGTAGGTCTGCAGGCTTCAGGGTCTACAGTGATAACAAACTCCCAGGTGATGCCAATGATACTGATCCACAAACTTCACCTGAGGGGCAAAGGTTAGGAGACAGCAGCCCATGCGGCTAATTTCAACTTCACGTGTCAATTGTTACAATAACAAGGAAGCTACATGAACATAGTTTATTTATAGCAGGTGGATTAAGGCAAGACCATACAGATTCTTCACTGGCAGGTGGAGGAATGTGTACTTGATTCTGAAAAAGATGTAGAACCATGAAAGGATGTGAAAGACGCATAACATGGTTCTATGAAGAACGCTTTTTTTAAAAAAAATTAATTTTTTAATTTTTTTTCTTTGCAGAATGCTTTTTGAAAGCCAGGTGTGCATCAACTGCTATCTAGGCAGCAGAGATAACAACACTGAACTGTGAACAGCAAACCCAGGGAGCTTACATGCTAGAGGAAGCTGGACAGATAATAGCAAGAAAACAAATCAACAAAGTCATCTCAGATGATAGAAGTGCTGTGAAAAAATAAAAAATAGAAAGTGTAGCATGATGGATCCCAGAGGACTGCTCTAGTGGGAGGTAATCGTTGAACCAAGAACTAACTGTGCAGTGGGGCCAGTCATGCACGGATGTGGGGTAAGAGCATTCTGGGCACAGCAATAATGTGTTCCCTTTCTTTGCAAGGGAAGAGGAAGGCAGCGGCCTTGAAGCAGAGGAGAGCAAGGAGGCAGGTGAGGATCAGTCACGTGAGTGTCACAAGACCCTAGGAAGCAGGAGGGGAAACTGTAGAAAATGAAGTCAAAAGATCAGCCAGGACCAAGTCATGCAGGGGCTTTGAAGCTGCAATAGAGAGTTTACATTTTGTTTTAAATGTGGAAACAGAATTATTCAATTTTTTAAAAAGATAGCCTAGATCATAGCTAGCCCTTGCTATCTTTTTTTTTTTTTAAAAGGTGGCAAGCATGCTCAGGACTGTGTTATATAGGAAGATGAACCTGTTGGCAACATGTAGAAGGGCCCCCAGAGGAAAGAGAGGCTGTTTTGAAATGCCTGCAATTGATGGTTAAGGAGAGCTTAAATGGGAAGTCAGACTTGTGCTTACAAATGAGGCTACAGAAAGTGATATACAAGATTCAAATAATACCCAACTCTTTTGATCCCAGACATGCAAGGCCAAGAGCCTTTCAATAACTCCCTTGTTTAATCTCCACAACCCCACAATGCTTGTTAGAAATTTTGGTTTCCAGGTTTTTTTTTTTTTTTTTTTTAATTTTATTGCATTTTAGGTTTTGGGGTACATGTGAAGAACATGCAAGATTGTTGCATAGGCACACATGTGGCAGTGTGATCTGCTGCTTTCCTCCCCATCACCCACAACTAGCACTGCTCCCCATGCTATCTCTCCCCAATTCCCCTCCCCCTGTTGTCCCTCCCCTATTTCCCCCCAACAGACCCCAGTGTGTAGTGCTCCCCTCCCTGTGTCCGCGTGTTCTCATTGTTCAACACCCACCTGTGAGTGAGAACATGCAGTGTTTGATTTTCTGCTCGTGTCAGTTTGCTGAGAATGATGGTTTCCAGGTTCATCCATGTCCCTATAAAGGACACAAACTCATCGTTTTTTATGGCTTGCATAATATTCCATGGTGTATATGTGCCACATTTTCCCTGGTTTCCAGGGTTTTAACCTGGACCTGTTAAAAGACCATAAGGCCTCTGGATGTCAATACCTAACTGAGGCAGGAGAATAGGGACTGGAGCTAGGGAACCTAAGTACTATCTCGAACTCAATCAAATGAAAAACCCCACCTCTCTACAACCAAGTAAATAACTAGAACGTCACTTCCTCCTCTTCATTTGTATACGATGGACACTAAATAACCAATGGGAAACCTCAAGAGGGTATTTAAACCCCAGAAGATTCTGTAACCAGCACTCTAGAGCTGCTTGCTGGGGTCCGCTCCACCCTGTGGAGTGCTTCCATTTTCAACAAATCTCTGCTTTTGTTGCTTCGTTCTTTCCTTGTTGTGTGTGTTTTGTCCAATTCTTTGTTCAGAACACCAAGAACCTGGACACCTGGTACCATAACTACTTTGGGCAATGTTTAAATTCAGGGGAGGTTGGAATGAATGAGTGGGCCTCCACTTCCTTCTGCCAAAAGGGAGTGAAGATGCTTATTATTTTTTGAGTGCTAATATAGCTCTCTCTTACCTTTGGTGCCTTTCTTTAAATGCTACTGCTCAACTTACCGTCTGAGTAGTGAGATGGGAGTTCCAGGATGAATCCACTTTAAACATATCACTAGCACATACACCCCTGAATCTAAAATAAAAGTTATTTTTTTAATTACAAAATATGTTCATGTATACTAACACAGTTCGGGTGGTAAGAATATTATGTAAATTAACTACTGGATGTCTTGATTCTGGACAGTTGAAAAGGGTAGTCACCAGACTCCCTCTTCGGAAAATGGTTTTCATGGTACCCTTCATCCGGGGGCCTGAGCAACAAAAAGCATTTAATGCAATCAAAAAGGCTCTAGTTGGGTCACCTGCTTTAGGACTGCCAGACATAACTAAACATACATTTCTCCTGCATGTTTGCAAATGGAAGGGGATGGCTATTGGGGTTTTAACCCAATTTTGGGATCATGGCATCACCCAATGGCTTACCTATCAAAGCAACTAAACTCCATGGCTCGGAAATGGCCACCCTGTTTCAAGGTTCTTGCCGCGACAGCCATGCTTATATAGAAGGCTAATAAATTAACTCTGGCCGGGCGCGGTGGCTCAAGCCTGTAATCCCAGCACTTTGGGAGGCCGAGGCGGGTGGATCACGAGGTCAAGAGATCGAGACCATCCTGGTCAACATGGTGAAACCCCGTCTCTACTAAAAATACAAAACATTAGCTGGGCATGGTGGCGTGTGCCTGTAATCCCAGCTACTCAGGAGGCTGAGGCAGGAGAATTGCCTGAACCCAGGAGGCGGAGGTTGCGGTGAGCCGAGATCGCGCCATTGCACTCCAGCCTGGGTAACAAGAGCGAAACTTCGTCTCAAAAAAATAAATAAATAAATAAATAAAAAATAAATTAACTCTGGGGCAACAGTTAACTCTATGGGTGCCACACCCTGTTTTAACACTAATGGATTAAAGAAGGCACAATTGGCTGTCAAATCCTGGTAACACAATACCAGGGACTTTAGGTAAAAACCCCCACATAACCTTAGAGACTGTAAACACTCTCAGCCCTGCTACCCTGCTCCCACTGGAGCCAGAAGCTCCCGTATATAACTGTATAGAGACAGTAAATATTCTCAAGTAGAAGGGACCTTACAGATAGGCCCCTCCAAAATCCAAATGTCAAGTACTTTATAGCTGGTAGCAGCTTAGTAACAGAAGGAGTCAGACGGGCAGAATATGCAGTTGTAACTCTAAATTCAGTGGTAGATGCCCAAAGCCTGCCAACAGGAACCCCAACCCAGAGAGCAGAGCTAATAACTTTAATGCAGGCATTGCTGTTAGCAAAAGGTAAAAAAACCAACATATATACTAAATCAAAGTATGCCTTTGCTATGCTACGTGTACATGGGAGCATATACAAAAGGACTCCTAACTGCCCAAGGAACAAGTGTAACGTACCCAGAAAAAATCCTACAACTTTTAGATGTAGTATGGGAACCTAACAAAATAGCTGCTATACACTGCCAAGGCCATCAAAAGGTGGGACCCTAGAAGCAAAACAAAACAGGAAAGCAGATACAGGAGCGCAGCAGCTAGGAAGGCAGCTTGTGCCATGCCTCTCCTCCCAGAACCTTTGCCTAAAGAAAAGCCAAATTACTCCCCAAATAAGAGGGCCTAGTTTGCTCAGGAGAAAGGAGCTTATACTAAAAAAGGCTAGTAAAGGTTCTCAAAGGGAAAATTAGCTATTCCTGGAGTAGTAGCCCCCAGGTTTGTAAAACAGTTCCACCAAGGAACTCAAATGGTGAAAACAGCGCTAGAAACACTAGTGGGGCATCACTTCCATGTGCCATGGCTCAGTGTCATCTCCCGAGCCATCTGTAAACAATGCTTAACCTGCGCTCAGAACAACCCAGGGCAAGGGCCAACCTGGCCCCCAGGAATTCAAGGAACAGGGGCAACACCTTGTGAAAACTTACTTGTAGATTTTACTGAATTGCCTCCAGCAGGAGGCTATCAGTATATGTTGGTATTTGTCTGTACTTACTCTGGGTGGGTTAAAGCATTCCTCACTGAAACTAAAAAGGCCGAAAAGGTAACCAGAGCCTAAGAAAGGATATTATCCCCAGGCTTGGGCTGCCTCTAACTCTAGGCATTGTAGCTAAAATTGTTCAAAATCTCTCTCAACTGTTAAAATAAATTGGAAATTACATACTGCCTACAGTCCCCAGAGTTCAGGAAAAGTGGAGCAAATAAACTGAACACTAAAACAATTGCTAAAGAAATTCTGTCTGGAAACTCACTTACAGTGAGATCAAGTCTTGCCCATGTCCTTCTCTGAGTTAGATGCACCCCAACCAAACAGACCGGATATTCACCTTATAAAGTTTTGTTTGGGAGACCACCCCCCTTCTAACCCAGGTAAAACAAAATCTTTAAAAAAATAGGAAAAATAAACAGTAAGAAAATAAATGCAGACTCTAGGTAAAGCCATGAAGCAAGCACAAAGCTGAATACAAAAAAAAAAGTACCTATAAGTTTAACAACTCCCAATCCATTCATTTAAATGGGTATACTCTGTCTGGGTTAAAAAGTGGAACCCAACCACATTGGGCCCTACATAGGATGGTCCTTTTATTGTGACCTTATCCACCCACACTGCTGTTAAAGTTGCTAAATTGTTCCCTGGATTCATCACAGCCAGTTAAGGCCTGCAGCTCAACACAAGTGAACCAGTCAGCCAGATCCAGAGTACCCCACCAGACTAGCATTGAAATGCATCATCAGCAAGGACCAGGACCAGCCCAGTCCAGTCCCAGATGCAGACAACGCTGAAAAATCATGGAGTCCTGCTCCAGTCACACAACCGGAAGCTGCCTAGTCAACACATGGCCAAAGCTCAAGGAAATCCCACCGGATAAGTAAATGTAAACTAAAATCTTAAGCAAAGTCTTAAGCCTTGTTGTTATTTTAGTAATATTAACTTTCTTGTTATTATGCTGTCATTGCTGCAAAGTTTTGCTCCCAGGGAAAAGTATTCCTTGTCCAGTGTTGGCGTAAAATGTTGCCTTACATTTTGCTCATGTTAGCCCTTTGGTAAATCTAGTCCGGGGGGGGGGCGGATCCTAAATGAGTGTCCCATGTGCACTCACACTACATGGATAGGGAATACGTAAGTTAAAACTTTACTATACCGAAACACATTGTAAGTGTACAGGAGCTTCCCTAGGAACTTGCATATATAATCAAACTACCATTCAGTTTGTAATCCAGATAATAGTCAGCCTTATGTGTGCTGTAATCCCAAACTTTTACCTGGGGTGTGGTTTGATCTCCAAGAAAGAACAGGAAAAGGAGCCCTTTCCAACCTAACTCAGGTGCCCCCTTCTCATCAGGAAAGTGTGTCCTTATACTTAGATGCCTAATAGGTAGTAAAAGCACTTCTTCAAAATAAGAAAATAGTTGTATCCCCAATTTGCTGTAACGCCTCCGTTAAAAAAGTCCTAACCGCGTGCGCATGGCATAACTGCAAAACATATAACCCTCAAAAAAAGCAAACCGTGCTTACTCAAATACCGCTTTGGATTAGTAATGCTATAAGCTGGCACAATTACAATAAACATACAAGTAGGAAACTGGAAAGACACAGACTGGCCCCTCCAAAAGTAATTAATTATTATGGCCTGGCTACTTGGGCACAAAACAGGTTGTGGTAATATCGCACCCCGTCTATACAATAAACCGCATCATTAGGCTACAGGCGCTTCTAAAAATCATAACCAATAAATCATCCAAAGCTTTAAATTTGCTAGCTGTATAAGCCACACAGATAAAAAAATGCCATTTACGGAACAAACTAGCATTAAATAATCTTTTAGCCCAAAAAGGAGAAGTACATAAAAAGTTTAACTTATCAAACTGCTGTCTAGAGACTAATAATAACAAACAGGCATTCATAAAAATTACCGCTAGAATTCAAAAACTAGTTCATGTTCCTGTACAAACCAAAAAGAAGACAAAAACAAACTAAAAATGGCATACCTGTAAAGGTAATAGTAACTTAAATGCTTAAAGTAGTGATGTTGCTTTCTATTAAAGTGTTATTTATAAAAAAAAAAAACAACAACAAAAAAAAAAGGGGGAATGAAGAAGGGAATTAAATAATAACAATAATAGTAAAAACAAAGCCTTATAATTTATAGTTGCTATATAATAAAGTACATTTTGCTGTGTTGTGTGCTGTTTAATATGAAGCCTAACCCCCAGCTCTGCTTAAAATTAACTAATTCCCTGTAAAACCTACCTTATCTATTCTCCCCACATTCTCAGCAAAGTTCCCAGGCATCTCAAGACTCCTATTTCTCTTGCTGACCAGCTGCAAGGTCACAGGGCAAGATAACACCCAAAGAATGTACAATGTGTTTCTCAAAATGCTGTTTTTCAAATGTAACATACATTGCAAGACATGTTACAAATTAATTAACTGTTCTTTGTTCTGGCTTCTGTAAACCTGTTAGCTGCTACGAGTCATCCTGGATGTATAAAAAGTACCCCACTTTCTTTCACTTTTGCTCAGCCTTGGGATGCTAATCTGCTGAGCTAGTGGCCACCTTAATAAAATCCTCCTGCATCACCCATCGGTCTCTCCAGTCTTCTGAACATTCTGCAACACAGGGTTATATAAACATTGCTAAAATTAAATCAAACAAACAAACAAAAAAATTAGGCCGGGCACGGTAGCTCATGCCTATAATCTCAGCACGTCGGGAGGCTGAGGTGGGTGGATCACCTGAGGTCAGGAGTTCGAGAGCAGCCTGGCCAACCTGGTGAAACCCCGTCTCTACCAAAAAGACAAAAATTAGTTGGGTGTGGAGATGGGCGCCTATAATCCCAGTTACTCAGGAGGCTGAGGTGGGAGAATCACTTGAACCTGGGAGACAGGGATCACATAGTGAGCCGAGATCACGCCATTGCACTCCAGCCTGAGCTACAAGACTCAGTCTAAGAAACAAACAAACAAAGAAATAAACAAAAAACAACCAGCAGGATGCTGGTGCCTCCTGAGAAACTCTGCTGCCTCTTGCAGGGGTTGGTTTATTTAAGACTAAGGCAAACCTTGGGGCAATACTTTCCACTGCAATCCTCATGGGTGTTTTAATGTAAATGAGTTTCAGATCCTTATTGAGAGACGATTTTGCCAGGGACACAGGACAGTTCTGGCCCCAGAGTGTCTGGTAATGGACTTGGGGGCGTAGAATGGGGAAGGGGATAGGGGAAGGAGGTGGCCCAGGGCACTGCGCTTCACTTCCTTCACACATTTGCCCAGAGCCAGGAAACAGCCCTCACCCCCTTCCTGGGCAGAGGCTTCTTAAAATACTGAATGAAGAAGAAGAAAAAAACATGGATTTATAACTTTGCATTATTTGTGCTTGATTAGATTCAAACCTTAAAATATTTATTTCTTTAAAAGGAAAACTCTGATCTGCATTTTTGACCATTTTCCCTTGGCGTAGCTGCTAGGCTGCCTTCTGCCATCTCCAGACCAGAAATTTCCTGGGCACAGGGAAGCCACCAGACACAGTGGGGAGAATTGTGCTCTTTAGGTTTAATGTCATAGAAACAGGGAGATGGCAAAAGCAGACGAAAGGAAAGTCATCCCTCACCAAGGACTGACAGCGTGCCCTGCTCTGCTGGGACAGCTCTCATGGAGATTAACTCAAGGGTTCCTCACTTTTCTCTGGTTTTCCTTGGAATCCCGAGTGTCAAAGATTGGCTGGAATGGTGGCCACCTCTCCTGCCGAGTCAACTGTGTAAGTAGTAGCAATACCTAATATTTACTGCACTTGTAACACACGCCAGGTGTTTTCCAGGAATTTCTTCATTGACTACTCTCAACACCTTAAGACATGGGGCTCATCTTCAAATAAAATAACTGCCCCCTAGAGATAGGGAGTGAGCTGTCCAGAATCAACAGAGCCATGATTCATTCAATCCTAAGCCACTGGATTCTAGAGATCATCTGTTTAGCTCTTGTGTGATAGGGCTTTGACTTTCAGGAAAGGCACAAAATTATACTTGCTTTGGGTAAAATTCTCCACTAAGTTTATGTTTGAGGTCTTCAGCCTTCTTCTTCTTTTTTCTTTTTTCCCTCCCCTTTCTCCCTAAAAGCATCTCCTCTTCAATTTAGGTACCCAAAGCCTTGTCATATTATACATTCTACTACCACCACCACCTCTTTTCTGAAAAAAATTTACCGGATAAGATTTACTCATCCATGCTGCTATGCCTTCTAGGCACAAATGCATTTTTGGACTTTCCATCTCTATGAAACTTTTTTTTCTTCTAAGAATTTTCTGCTATGAAGTAGCAGATCCATTTGCCTCTTGACAATGGTTTCGAGATGTCTTGGAATACCTGGGTCTGGAGACCTTCTCTCAAGGGTTTCCTTCTTACCTGGATAGGGTGAGCCCCAGAACCAGCCACTGGTTGTATGTTCTCTGGGAGATGTTGAGCATTCATTCATTCATTCATCAAGTATATATGATTGTTCTGACTGGCACTGGAGACTCAAAATCAAAACAAACATTACTCCTTCTACCACAAAGCTCACAACGTACAGTCGAAGACAGACATTAAGTAAAAAAACTTCAATGAAAATGTACTGTTCTCAAACTACCTATTGGGTACAATATTTGGGTGATGGGCACACTTAAAGCCCAGACTTCACCACCACATAGTTCATCAGTGTAAGCAAAAACCACTTGTACTCTTAAAGCTATTGAATTTTTTTTAAAGGTGATTGTAACAACCTTCTTGATAAAAAAGATAAAAGGACAGTCCTCACCCCCTATTTTTCTTTCCTCTTCCTTTCTCCCACCATTGGCATACCTTTGCCCCAAGGCTCCCAGATGCTCTGTGTCTATATCCTTCTTTCCTCCCTGGTGCCAGTATTCAGGCTTGGACCTCTCTGTCTCACTTCTGTCTAAGGGATGATCATCATGTTTGACGCAGCTCATTGCCAGCCAAGAAACCCATGGCTCAGTGACCATTTTTCTCTGCCATGAAACTTCTACTCATTCGAAACATGCAGGACTGGGAACAGGAAAAAGAACAGAGAGTAGCTGGTGATCAAGTTGACAATGCCCATTAATTCATTCATGTATTCACTCAGAAAACATGGATTAAACAGCTAGTATCTGCCAGAATTGGGACATAGAAAGAAAAAACACATAGTTGTTGTTGCACAGTAGAAAGGCTATAAATGTCTAAAGGTAAGAATCCCCTCTACCGTCTTCATGCGTCTATCCCTGATACTTAACTCTCTCCTTAGCACAAGGTGGGCACTCAATATATATTTGTAAAATAAAAGACTGAACTCATATCTTGGCAAAAAATACAGATATGTAAAGAACTGTAATAAAATGGGATGGCCATTCATTCAACAAATATCAATCGAATGCCTACTAAGTGCTAAGTACTATGTCAAGCTAGACAGATGCAGTCATTGATCTTAAGAACTTCACAGTTAAGCATCTGCATTGCAAATATTAAAGTTGTGATGAGTGATATGAAAAAGGCCAAGGCCTAGAGAGCATGTAACAAGATGTTTGCCTGACACATGTGAAAGCCCAGTAACCCCCAAAAATGTCAGATTACTTTTGAAAAATGGAAAGATTGATATAGTTGAAACATTTACAATGAGGGAAAAGAAAGAGGAGGAAAATATGAGGTTAGAAAAATAAAGACTGGATTCCCAGGGCAAATGAGGAATGCAGGGCTTATCTCAAGAACAATGAGAAGCTGTTCTAAGGTTTTAAGCGGAAGCAAGGTATAGTAAGTTTTAAATTTCCTAAAGTCACTCTGCCTCAAGGACAAAGAATGTGAGGAGATCAGGAGTGTAGGCTGGGCGTGGTGGCTAAGACCTGTAATCCCAGCACTTTGGGTGGCCAAAGCGGGAGGATCACCTGAGGTCGAGAGTTCAAGACCAGCCTGGCCAACATGGTGAAACCCCTCCTCTACCAAAAATACAAAAAAATTAGCCGGGTGTGGTGGCAGGTGCCTGTAATCCCAGCTACTTGGGAGGCTGAGGTAGGAGAATTGCTTGAACCTGGGAGGTGGAGGTTGCAGTGAGCCCAGATCTCGCCACTGTTGGTTAAGTTGTGGATACTGTTGCGACATTATTGGTTAAGTTGTGGATACTGTCAACTTGAGGTACCTGTGAGAGAACTAGATGGAAATGTTGAATAGTTTAAATGATACTAATTTGGGTACTGCCTGACTCAATATTATTCCTTTAGTAATTGTGGGAGCATGTATGGCCCAATCTAAATCAATCAGAATATCATGATGCCCAGACCACAATGACCAATTCCTAGAAAAGCCACATGAGCGGCCGGGCATGGTGGCTCACACTGTAATCCCAGCACTTTGGGAGGCCAAGGCAGGTGGATCACCTGAGGTCAGGAGTTCAAGACCAGCCTGGTCCACATGGTGAAACCCTGTCTCTACTAAATATACAAAACTTAGCTGGGCATGGTGGCAGATGCCTGTAATATCAGCTACTTAGGAGGCTGAGGCAGGAGAATCACTTGAACCCAATCATTGCAGTGAGCCACGATCGCACCATTGCGCTCCAGCCTGAGCAATAAAACAAGACTTCTTCTCAAAAAAAAAAAAAAAAAAAAAGAAAAGCCAAATGAGCCTCAGTGGACCAATCTAATTACTTCTCTTAATTTGAATGGGTAGAAGAGGTTTTTATACTCTGGTTGCAAAGCTGTGAACTTGTAAGTTCAGAGCTGCTGATGAGCACGTCACCTCTGTAGGGATGATGTTGGCTTGAAAAAAATGAGGATATCATACAGAGAGAGAAGAGGCAGAAGAAAAGGCTCCTGAGAATATTGCTGTTCCTTTGCTTCTGCCCCTGGCTTGGTTACATGAGCTGAGTTGGTATTTGTCTATTAATATATATTTTTCTCTGTCTCTGTCTCTCTCTTTCTCTCTCTGTGTCTCTGTCTCTGTTTTATTCTAGCTAGTTTTCAGTGGTATTTTATCATTTATAATCATTCATGATGGTGCTAGCAATATAAGTATGCAGTTGGATTTGCAATTTCTCTTATTCAGAAAGAGAGAGATTACCTGTAGATATATTGTTGAAAGTTGCAGATGTTGTTATAGAATTGGAAGCCAGGGGGTGAATCAGATCACCAAGAAAGAAAGAGGAGTACTGAGGTATACACTCTAAGAATTCTAACATTGAAGTTTCAGGAGAGGTGGATGAATTCTCAAGGAAATTAGAACAAATGGCTAAAGTCATTGGAGGAAAATCAGTAGAGTGTGGTGTCTAAGATGCCAAGGGTGTTTTAAAGAGGGGGTGGTCAGCTGTATAGAATCTGCAAGACAGGGAAAAAGTACTACAAGAACTGGCAATCAGCCACTGGATTGGGTGGTGCAGGAGTCATTGGTGACTTTTCTAAGAATAATTTCAGCAGAGTGGAGGGGTCAGAAGCCAGTTAGAGTGAATTGAAAAGAAAATGGAAGTGAGAAAGTAAAGCCTGAATATGGAAGCAATTCTTCTTTTTTTTTGAGAATGAGTCTCGCTCTGTTGCCAGGCTAGAGTACAGTGGCGTGATCTTGGCTCACTGCAATCTCCAACTCCCTGGTTCAAGCAATAGCCTCAGCCTCCTGAGTCGCTGGGATTACAGGCACCTGCCACCATGCCCAGCTAAGTTTTGTAGTTTTGCTATAGACAGGGCTTCACCATGTTGGCCAGGATGGTCTCTATCTCCTGACCTCGTGATCCACCCGCCTTGGCTTCCCAAAGTGCTCGAATTACAGGGAAGCAATTCTTTTAAGGATCTTAGCTGTGAAGGGGAGAACATGGAACGAATGGCAACTGGAGAGGAAACTCTAGAAAGGATATTGTTTAGTTTTTTGTTTGTTTGTTTGTTTTATGATGAGAGGGACTAAAACCAAATTGTATTTAAAGATCTATTAGAAAATAGAGAAAGGAGCAGCTAACTCTGCCTAGGTGAGTAGAGAAAGATTTCCCCAAAGAGATGATTTTGAGCTGGGTCTTAAATAACAAGTAAAAATTTCAACAAAAGTCAGCATTGGCCAGGCGCGGTGGCTCATGCCTGTAATCCCAGCACTTTGGGAGGCTGAGGTGGGCGGATCACCTGAGGTCAGGAGTTTGAGACCAGCCTGGCCAACATGGTGAAATCCCTTCTCTACTAAAAATACAAAAATTAGCAGGGTCTGGTGGTAGACACCTGTAATCCCAGCTACTTGAGAAGCTGAGGCAGGAGAATCTCTTGAACATGGAGGTGAGGTTGAGCTGAGATCACACCACTATACTTCAGTCTGGACAACAGAGTAAGACTCCATCTCAAAAACAACAACAACAAAGGAAGGTTCTGTACAAAGACACAGTAGTGTGTTTGGAAGATGTTCAATAGTTCAGGGCATGAAAACCTTTAGCTCTGGACTCTGTTAAGGAGAAAGAAAAACCCCACAAGTCCTTCTGTATCTTTTATCCTTGTTCTTAACTTCATCTTTAAAATAATTAATCAGGCCAGATTATCTTTAAGATCTAATCCACTGTTAAAATCTATTCCGTTAGATTGACAATACTCCCAGAAATGAATGATCCACTGCAGATGTTTCCTGAAATTATGCTGTATAATGTGTGGTGAGAGGCTCCTAGGAAGTTGGAGGCTCAGCCAAAAGGGGCCCAATTAGAAAAAAAAAAAAAGTGAAGCATATTTGAAATTTATTGTATTTTACCTTAAAAGTTCATGTACATCCTATTCCTGAATAGATCTGGCATGATTTTCTTGATAAATCACTAATGCCCCAGGAAGATAGGCCAGCCTCAGCCTTAAATTGAATTATTTCCTGGTAGCTATTTGCGTGAACTCTGAGCAAGAATGAAACTCCATGCCTGGAACCTATTTTCTACTCTGAATTTTCTCACTTGCCCACTCACTGCCAGCTTCACAGAGGCACAGTCTGAGCACCAGCTCTCTGCAGAAGTGAAATATAATGGAACTTGGGGATGAGAAGAGGAGAGCAGTAAAAGTAGTTTAACTGAGTTAACTGATGTGTTATCAGTGTCCTGGGCTAGAGAGAATCAAGTAATGGTATCATGAGCCTTAGCATCTTAGTTGCTCACATATCACATTATTCACATCTACTTGGCTGTATGAATTTTCTTTATAATATAATATGAGAATATAAAAGTGACATAATATTGCCTGAAAGAAAAACACAACACACATTAATCGGATTCTTGGCAAAAGACTGAAAAAATGTCCCAGAACTGTTGAAGCGAGTTATTTTTAGACGTTACTCTAAAATATGTTGATTCCTCTGTGAATGAGTTCACAGCACACACTGCATACTTCTTTAGTCCGATCCTCTTGAACAAAAACACCTCCATTTTTCCTTTTTATTACAAAATAAAATAAAATGAGCAGTCTCCCAGCGCTGTCCCAGAAGCAATCCTCCCCTGGAAGCTCTTTTTCTGCTGGCTTCTATCTACATGTTTGCTTTCCTGTGAACCCTTTGCCCTAATTTTGTAACCTAAAGACATTCATAGAAACTTATGTTCTTTCCACCATTCATTTTGTTTTTTAGTTGTGCCCATTTTTAACTCATGAGCTCACTCTGTGTTTCATCAAATTTCTTATACTGCAACCTTCTGCTATTTTTCTAATAAAACAGTTGAGGACTAATACTTTATATGGCATTGCAAGGGAAGAAGGATTAAGCCGTTGGTAGTTACGGAGATCTGACTTTGTGATAAGAGATCTGCCAGTGATTAGAAGACCCCACCTAGTTGGTCTTAAAATGGAATTAGTCCAGATGGTGCCAGTGGGAATTAAGGGACTGCATGGTCCCAGAGCAAACACAATACCTGTCTTTTGGTTGCTCGTAATCTCAGGGGCAAAGGAGGGAAATGGGGCTTTTGAAGGCTGAGCCACACATTCTCCTGTAATTATAGTAGCAAATACTTGTGATTCAAAGTGACTGTTTATCAGATACTAGAAAAGTCTTTTAAATCATTAAAGGAGTATAAAGGCCTGTTTGAGAGTCCCAAGTTATTGAAATAAATAAGAGTTTTAAAGTTATTTATACGTATTTCTGAGGCTGCATCTACAGAGGATTTCAGTAATCTTGGTTAAATATATATCTTTCGGAATAAACACAAGATTAGTCTAGAAAGCATGACTTGCAGATAAATGTGTTTTCTCTGTGTACCCTGTTTGCTTACAGAGCCTCTTCTATGTACAGCTGGACACATTTCAGGAGCTATATGCAAACAGGCATACTAAGAATGCTTACTTCTTTATGTTTCCAGTAACCTAGGATTTGGTAACAGAATTAAAGTAGATTCTTGGTAAATGTACTGTTTTTAGGTACTAGGAAAATCCAGAGGCCGTTTGTAATCACAAGGTTTTTCCCCTTAAATTATTCCTTATCAACTTGTCTGATGACAGGAGGGGTGTGGTGGCTGACGCCTGTAATCCCAGCACTTTGGGAGGCTAAGAAGGGAGGATCACTTGAGGCCAGGAGTTTGAGAACAGCCTGGGCAACATAGCAAGACTCTATCTCTACCAAAAAATAATTTTTAAAAAATTGTTTCATAACAGATCAATGTGCAATCTTCAGTTTTAAGCTCAAATCTTTGGTGAAATGCACATAATCTGATTGAAATTTTTTTGTATTGTTATCATTCGTTATACTGTAATGTAAATGAACATTCTCAGAGACTTTAACAAGGAGTGGAGAAACAAGCTCAGTGTACTGAGTTGCTGTGGGTGACGATGAGGAAAGGGTCTCTGAGAGTGAAAATGAATACAACCTAACAGCTTAGTTCAATAAGTAATGCATGGGGTGGCCTTGCCCTCGTTTATGAAACTAGTGCAATTCCTTCAAAGGGGAGGAGCTTCCAAACTTTGACATGCTATGTCTGCAAATAGGAATAGAATATATAGTGTCATGGAATCTAAATCCAGCTGCTGTTTTTGGAGGCTTGCTCTGTGGGCATGCACCAATCTGTGTTAATGTAGGCAAATGAAACTTGCCACCATTAAGAAGTCTTAGACATGTGGCCGGGCCCTGTGGCCCACTCCTATAATCCCAGCACTTTGGGAGGCCGAGGCGGATCACCTGAGGTCAGGAGTTCGAGACCAGCCTGACCAATATGGAGAAACCCCGACTTTACTAAAACTACAAAATTAGCTGGGTGTGGTGGCACATACCTGTAATTCCAGCTACTCAGGAGGCTGAGGCAGCAGAATCACTTGAACTCGGGAGGCGGAGGTTGTGGTGAGCCAAGATTCACCATTGCACTCCAGCCTGGGCAACAAGAGCAAAACTCTGTCTCAAAAAACAAAATAAAACAAAACAAAAAAGACCTTAGACATGTGCATATACTGCACGTTCTTCATGGTCAGCTTTCTTATGCTGGATTAGAATTGACTTTTGAGGCTGAATGATCCAAAACTTCTTGTCCCATTGCAGAGTTTGCATGTAGTTTTCCTTTGGATATCTTTGGTTTTGCTGTCAGGTAATATTGGTCTTATAGAAGGAAGCCTCTCATCTTTCATTTTTTGGAAAAGTTTATGAAGGGTTGGCATTGTTCTTTAAATATTTGGTAGAATTCACCAATGAAGCCACTTGGACCTCAGCTTTTCATTGTAAAAAGTTGTTTTATTTTTTATTATTATATGTGTAGGAAAAAAGGAAAGATTAGTGGTTGTCTACTGACCTCTAGGTAGTGACTAATTGCCTAGTGATTTCTAGGAGAAGCACAGGGTTTCTTTTTGGGGTGATGAACATATTCTATAATTAGATTGTGGTAAGGTTGTGTAATTATGTGAGTGTACTAAAGATCACTGAATTATTCACTTTAAATGAGTGAACTGGTATGTGAATTATATTTTTGTAAAGCCATTTAAAAAACAGGTATTGATTCTTTTCATCCTCTCTACTGCTTCTCTTTTATTCTATATTATTAATTTCTGATTTAAAACTTCTTTGGATTTCTTAAACTTAATTATGTTTACTTTTTAAATTAATTTACTTAAAGTTATATAATTACCACTAAGAAGCACTTACATCTAACATTTTTATAAGTAGTACTTTTATTCTGTTGTAAATATTTCAAAATTTTGTCCTAAATGTCTATGTCTCTAAAATCATAGCCTTAAAATACATATGCTATTTGAATATATTGCAACATCTACTGTGATTTCCCTTTTTGTCCTCATGGGTTACTTAAGAAGGCATGTCAAAAGTTTTCCAGATATATGTTTGTGTTTATTATCTCTTAGTGAATTTCAATTTTTGTTATTATATGTACTTGTCTTTACCCTTAATAACGTGTTATGTCTGGAATTCTATTTTGTCTAATACTGATATTGTTACACAAAATTTCTTTGCTTATGTCAAAATAAAACTTTAGACTAATTAAATTTGGCAGCGTTTATTTGAGCAAGGAAAGATTCATGAATCAGGAAGCATTCGAGCCAGAAGGGGTTCAGAGAGCTTTGCCTCACAGTGCAAGCAGCACGCTTTCACAGGCTGAACACAGAAGCAAAGCAGATAAATCACCTGATTGGTTACAGGTAAACTGCTTTATTTGAACATGGTGTGATGTGGCACTTTCCTGTTTGGGCATGGCATAATGAGTTGGCTGCCTGTGATTGGCTTAAACTCAGCTATCTGTTGTGCTCCTATATTAATTTGTTTATGCACTAAGTTAGGTTGCAGTTTGTTATGCAGGAATTCAAAGTACCAACACAGCCTCAGGCTAATGGCCTTCTACTTATTTAATTTAGCAGTTATTAATTGCAAGTTTCCACTTTTCCCATTACTTTAAATCTTTCTGTGTGATTGTGCTGTGGATTTTGTTGAGTGTTTCTTATAAACATCAGATAGCTGGCTTACAAAGCTCTAATCTGTTCCTTTCTGTCATTTGTCAGAGGAGTTTAATTTATTTTCATTATCATCACTAAAATATTTGCATTTATTTCTACTACCGTATTTTCCTTTTACTATCCATTTTTATTGGATTTAAAAAATATATTTTCATGCTTTCTTTTGGATAAAGTTCTATTTTTTTTATAATACCCTCCATGAATATGTCCCCCTATTCTGTTGGTTTGGAAGCATTTCTATTATATTAATTCTATTATTTTTAGTATTTCAATTATCATCTCTAATCTTGGACTATGATAACATCTAAATTTATTGAGAATTTATTCCTAACATCTAAATTTACTGAGAAAATTTCCGAATGTTACAAACCTATTTAACTATCTATTAAACAACTACCTCCTAGAGATTTTAAACCTTTCCCCCCAAAATTGCTAAAATAGCTTTTTAAATTGTCAACATTAAATTAATAAACCAACATAATTTGTTAATATTATGTTTATTACTCTTTCTTGTATTCTATGTCTTCCCTCTGTATCCACTTTTCTTTTTACTTAAATACATCCTTTAATATTTGTGCTCATGAGCATCAATTCATGGTAAACTCTCTTGATTTTTCTTTTTTCTTTTTTCTTTTTTTTTTTGAAATGGAATCTCCCTCTGTCACCCAGGCTGGAGAGCAGTGGCACAATCTTGGCTCACTGCAACCTCCACCTCCTGGGTTCAAGTGATTCTCCTGCCTTAGCCACCCCAAGTAGCTGGAACTACAGGCATGTGCCACCATGACCAGCTAATTGTTTTTGTATTTTTAGTAGAGATGAGGTTTCGCCATGTTGGCTAGGCTGGTCTTGAACTCTTGACCTCAGGTTATCCACCCACCTCAGCCTCCCAATTGATCTTTCTTTAAGAGTCTAAAGTTGCCTTTATTTCTTTTCATTTTTAAAATAATAGTTTGTCTGGGTATAAAACTTTAGTCTGAGTTAATTTTACTAAGCATTTGAGGATAGAATTCTTTTCTTGACTCCTAGTATAGTTGCTGTCAGTGCAACTTTAAAGTCCTTTATAAGTAACCTGTCTTTTTATCTCTAGTAGCTTTGAAGGTTTTCCATTTATTCTCAATGATTTGTAGTTTCACTATATATATTATCTTGTACAATTACAAGTAAGCTCCTGAAATGTGTCCAGCTGTACACAGAAGAGGTTCTGTGAGCAACCTCTATCTATACCTCTGGGTGCTTGGACTTTGCTCTGAAGACTCCTGTCTTTCTTCAGCTCTGGAAAAACATCGGTAAATATCTCTTCAAATAGTGCTTTTCTACATTTTTGGAAAATTCTACTGGACATGTATGAGTTAGAACTTTCATTTGTTTTCTAAGTCCTTTATTTTATAATTTTTTCTTTGTCTCTGTGACACATTCCAATGAAACCCTCAGTACTCTCTTCTAAAGCCCTTGTACTTTCTGTACAATCTCTCTACTAAGATTTTTCCCAATCAACTTGTTCTTTTATGTCTAAATTTTTAAACTCTTTTTAGATCTACCTGTTTTGTTTAATTTATTCTTATTTTTGTTTGCCAATTTTATGTCCTATTTTCAGGGGCTATTATTCTTTAGTTCATCTCCTTTATCACCCTAGCCTATTTTAAAGCCTTTGTCAGACTATTCTTGTACTTTCATCAAAGGTATCTTCTTCTTGGTGATTTTTATTGACTTTGCGTAGCATTTCTTTGTTTTGGTATCATGGTTTCTAGGCTCATGTTGGGAAAGAGTTAAGCCTTTTTAGTTTTTGCTTTTATTCTCTCCCATTCTTTCCTCTCTAGTTTTTGTGATGGCCTCCACCTAGCTCCCTGGGGCTCCTTTACCAAAACGTGTCTTATGTTGTAGATTAGAAGTTCATACAATTTAAGGATTATGACCTCAAAGATTATGATATCAAAGACTAAGGCTTATGGCCAATCTGATCATAGAGCCAGCAGTCAGTTTCAGATCCTGGAGACGAGACCTTTTTATGTCCTACCACGGAGGCAATATTCCCAGGAAACAAGGAGCAGAACCTCCCCTAGACTTTTCTGTTTACTTGTTTAAATTAGGGGGATTTCCACCCCAGTCTCTGGCTTGATTCCTGTTGCCATTTTATATAGAGTAATTTTAATTACCATTACCTCAGATGAGCCAAATTCCCAGATGCCTTTGCTAGCTTCCTGCCCCAGAAGCAGGCCCCGAGCTCTGTGTGTGTACTACTGACTGCCTTGTCTTCCAGTCCAGGTGCCTGGTGCATATAAATTTTGTCTTGCTTTACATCTGCTTATATCATTTTACTTATTTATTCATATCTTCCTGTCATTGTTCTTGTTTGAAGCAGGGAAGGGTATATAAGGCATGTACTTACTAATATAATCTTGATGCCTCCTTAGAGGAGTCATGTAAATATACAAATTCCTTTAAAAGTTCCTTGAGGCCAACTGAATTAAACCCTTTCTTTGTTGGGATGTCAGCAAGATGGTGGTGGAATAAGGCTTTCCAATACTTGTCCCCAAATAGAAACATCAACCTGAACAACTATCCATGCACAAAAATACCTTCACAAGGCTGGGCACGGTGGCTCACGCCTGTAATCCCTGTACTTTGGGAGGCTGAGGTGGGTGGATCATTTGAGGTCAGGAGTTTGACACCAGCTTGACCTACATGGTAAAACCCTCTCTATTAAAATACCCCCCCAAAAATTAGATGGCGTGGTGGCCAGCACCTGTAATCCCAGGTACTCGGGAGGCTGAGGCAGGAGAATCACTTGAACCAAGGAGGCGGAGGTTGCAGTGAGCCAAGATTGTGCCAATGCACTCCAGCCTGGGCGACACAGCAAGACTCCCTTTCAAAAACAAAACAAAACAAAACCAACAAACAAAAAAACCTTCACAAAAGCTAAGGAAACCAGGTGAGAGATAGCCCCTATTCTGTGTGTAGGACAGAAATAAGAAGAGTCGTTGATGAGAGTAGGAAGGACAGTTTTACATTGCCTGCATCTTCTATCCCTAACATCAGGCAACACAGCATAGAGAGAAACACCCTCTGCTTGAAGAAAGGAGAGGGGAGTGAGCACTGGACTTTGTCTTGAATACCAACAACAGGCCTATGCCAGTAAAACCCAGTGCTGGGCAGCTGCTACCTGAGGACTGAGTCTCCCTTCCTGCCTCCGTACCAGCCAGGTCTTGCAGCCTCAAGCTCCAGGCTGCTCAGTGAACTTGATCCTTGGCCCTGCTCTAATACCAGCCTTACTCTGACAGTCCCAGTCTCTAGACTGGCCCCAGTGTGAGTCACCCCATTGGCCCCAAGATTTGGGTCTCCCCCAGAGCAAGGTCAGCCCTCATAGACTGAGTCTCCAGGTCTTGCCTATAACCGGGGCTCCCCAGTCCCATAGTCCCAGGTTTCAGGCCCATTTAACACCAGGCCAGCTTGAGGTCCCAGGTTAGCCCAGAGCCCCATAGGTCCACACAGCCCCAGGCTTCAAGCCCACCTCAACACCAGATTGACACACTTAGCCTCAAGTGCCAGGCCAGCACCCATGGGCATGGGTTCCAGGCCTGCCCAGTGTCATTGCAGTCTCTGCAACTCCACCCTCCAGGCTGGCCTATGCAGCTCCACACTTCATCAGACACAGGGTCCAGACTCATTTAGTAAACTCCAATGTTGGCTGGTTCCCATAGCCTCAGCCTCCAGGCCAGATCCTGTAGCTCCAAGTACAGGCCAATAACTGCTATTCCAGGCTCCAGACAAGCTCCTGTGGTCAGAGACTCGATACCTGCCCCAGCACCAGGCCAGCTCCAGGCTCCAAATTGGTCCCTGCAACCACAGATCTGCTCAACAGACCCAGGTTCCAGGATACCCTGCAGATCCAGGCTCCAAGACAGCTCCCACAGGTCCAGGCTCCAGGTCTGCCCATATGGACTCAGGCTTCAGTCCTACCCTAGCACTAGGCCAGACCCTGTGGACTCAGGTGCTATTAGTCCCAGGCATCAGGCCCATCCCAGCACTTGGTTGGCCCCTCCATACTCAGGCTCAAGGTCCACCCCAGTGCCAGGTCAGCTGCAGGGGACCCAGGTTTCAAGTCAGGCCTCGGCAGACACAAGCACCAGGCCCACCCTTGCAGATCCAGACTTCAAGTACATCCTCACAGACTCAGTCAACAGGCACATTACATTGGCTACATGCTCTAGACCTAACCTGGACCCAGGCACTAGGCCCACCTACCTGCTGATCCAGGTACTAGGACAGCTTTCTAAAGGATTCCAAAAGCAAGCCTACCTGTGGACCATAACAGATGTCATTCCTAGAATCTCTGAAGGCACTGACTAGTGAAGGGATTTCCCAGACAAAGCCAGTCTGCAAAGAATAAGTAGGAGATAAGCACCTACTTCTCCAAAGACACAGACACCAATGTACAACCACAGGATCAAGAACAATCAGGGAAATGTCACCACCTAAAGAACTAAATAGAGCACCAGTCACCAGCCTTAAAGAAATGGAGATCATGAAATGGGTGACAACAAATTCAAAATAATGGTTTTAAGGAAGCTTAATAAACTTCAAGAAAACAGAAACAATGAAAATCAGGAAAACAATAAATGACCAAAATAAGAGATGAAAATCATTTAAAAAACATCAGAGATTCTTTAGTTGTAAAAAGAATGAAATTAAAAATGCAAAAAACAAAAAAGAGAAAGTCAACAGCAGAATTGATCGAGCAGAAGAAAGACTCCGAATTGATCAAGCTGAATCACAGACAGATTACTTTAAAGTATATAAAGGAATAAAATAAAATGTAATGAAAAGGAATGAAGAAAGCTTAGGAGATTTTCGGGACAGCATCAAAAGACCAAATATTTAAGTTTTAGGAGTTCAAGAAGGAGAAAAGACAAAAGGGTAGAAAGTTTATTTAAATCAGAAGTTTATAGCAGAAAACTTTCTAAACCTGAGGAAAAAGGTAAATATCCAGGTATGGGAAGGTCAAAGTTCTCCAATTTAATTCTATCTAAACAAGACTACATCAAAACATAATACACCTGTCAAAAATCAAAAACAAAGAGAAGATCCTGAAAGCAGCAAGAGAAAAAAAAATCACATAGGGTATTTCAATAAGGCTAGCAGCAAATTTCTTACCAGAAATATTATAGGCCAGGAGAGAGTAGAATAATATATTCAAAGTGTTTAGGGAAAAAAGCTGCCAATCAGGAATATTGTACCCAGCACAGCTATCCTTCAGAAATGAAAGTGATATAAAAACTTTCCCAGACAAACACAAGCTGAGGGAGTTTGGCACCATAAGAACTGTCTTATAAGAAAAGCTAAAAGGAGCTCTACAGGCTAAAAGCAAAGAACACTAGTGACAGAAAAACATTTTTAAGTATTAAAATCACTGGTAAAAAAATACAGTAAAATTTAGATACTCTGATACTGTAATGCTGGTATGTAAAGCACATATCTTTTGTATAAAGTTAAAAGACAAAACTATTAATAATGGCTACAATAATTTAAGTAATATGCAATAGAAAAAGATGTAAATTGTGACATGAAAAACATTAAATGGAGAATGGTATAGTAAAAGTGTGGTGCTATTGTATGAAATCAAAATGAAGTTGTTATCAGCTTAAAATAGCCTATTATAACTAAAAGATGTTATATGTAAGCCTCATGGTAACCACAAAGCAAAAACCTATAGTAGATACACAAAAGATAAAATGTAAGAAATCAAAAATACTACTAGAGAAAAATAATCTAATCACAAAGGAAGACAGCAAGAGAGGAAGAAACTAACAAAAGATTATTACATTAACAACCAGAAAATAATCAATGAAGTGACAGTAACTCCTTGCCCATTAATAATTGTCTTGAATGTAAATAGATTAAATTTTCATATCAAATGATAGGAGAGTGGCTGAATGGACAAAGAAGTAAGACTGAATTGAACACTGCCTACAAGAAACTAACTTCGCCTTTAAGGACAGATGTAGGCTGAAAATGAAGGGATAGAAAAAGATATTTTATTCAAATGGAAACCAAAAGAGAGCAGGAGGTAGCCATGCTTGTATCAAATAAAATATGCTTTACATCAAAAACACTTTAGAGCAGCACTGTCCAACAGAAATATAATGCAAGCCACATATGTACTTTTAAATTTTCTACTAGCTATAGAAAAAATATAAGAAAGGTAAAGTTAACTTTAATAATAGATTTTATTTAACCCAATATATTCAGCACTTTATTATTCTAAAATATAATTTATATGAAAATTAGTAAGGTGTTTTTAATTTTTTGTTTACTAAGCATTTGAAATCTGGTGTACATTTTATACTTACAGCACGTTTCAATTCATAGTAGCCACACTTCAAATGCTTCATAGCTGTATGTGGCTAGTAACTTTCATATTTGTGCAGATTTTAAAGAGTTTATAAAATGATAGTAAATTAAATCACTACCATCACTTTGGCTTTTATTGGACCTTTTTGTTCCAAGAATTTCATTAAGTAATTAAGAAATACAGAGCAACATTTAAATAGCCTCAAAACTGTGTCTTCCTCTATATTATAATTATAATGCTAATATATTTGAAGAACTCACCTTCTGTTTTTGAATTACGGAAAGATTGTGAAGTCTTATGTGTACAAATTTACAATGGAAACAAGACCATTTATATTATCAATTCTGAAAAACTGGTTTCTGTAAAATCAAGTTTTAGTTTTTCCCAGGTGATGTGAAATGAGAATGTAAGATTTAAAATAATCATTACATTAATTACTTAATACATTAATTAAATGTTTAAACTCTATTTACTACCAGAAAACATTTGAAAAGGCTGGAAGGAGTTAGAAGGGAGTCAGCAATGTAAAATATGATGGAGTTTTGTGGGTTTGTATAAAATTATTTTCAGTTGAGTTCATTTTCAAACCCTCCCCCTACCGCGGACAAAGGATATTTGTTTTTACTGAATGTTCTCATTAAGATTTTGATACACTGTTTACAGTCTGGCATTCCAGGTGTCTCAGGCAGCTAGGTAGATCTGTTTGGATACAAAAAATCCCTGTCAGCTTTGGCGGTGTTAACAAACAGTGCTACTTCTGGAGAAAGTAATGCTTTCAAAATACATTGTTTCATTATTAAGTTACTTGTTTTCTAAAGCATAGGACCATTTTCTCTCAAAGTTTCTAAATCACATTACTTTATAAAACTGCTTATTTATATGACTTAGAAACATTGATAGTTCATCAACTAGATTTTTGTGGCCAATCTCCAGAAATGCTCATTTGTGACATCTATTGAAACCCATCCTTTTATTGGTAGTGGTTTTCCCTGATAATTCCCATTCATGTCATATTTAATGAAAACAATATCGGCAATCACAGAGGTACATAGCCCTTTCCTCCTGGGACTCTCCAAATGGTTTCCAGATGGATACAGTGGGGGTCAGTGTTAAAAACCTCCTTGTGAAGAAAGAAAAGGAGGTAATTCATTTCCAATCAAGGTAAGGGGAAGTGAGGCTCACAGGATCGAATCATTATCCCCAAATCATTCACTCCATCTGTGCTGTATCATTTCCCTTCTGACTGCATTTTCCAACAAGCGGAAACACACCTATTTGGCAGGGACTCCTCTCATGCTAGCTAGGGAGCCATCATATTGTCATCACAGCTGGCTATGACAGGTTGCAGGAGTTTAGAAATTGTTCTTGACATGTTGGGAAGCATTTTTATGTCCTGTCATCACAAATGCATCATTTCCTTGTAAATAGTACTGCCTGCTCCCCAGTTCTTGCCATCTAGTTTCATGGTTTACTTTTTCCGATGACACTTATCACCACATAACGTGTTATATATTTGTGAATATTCTGCCTCTATCCACCAGCATATACCATCCATGAAAGCCATAGCTTTGTCTGTTTATTCACAGGTATGTTTCCAGCCCCAGGCACTTGATAGGAACTCAGTAACTATTCATTGAATGACATTATGAATTTACATACAAGAATAGTTAAGTAGAGTTAGAGGAACCTATGTGAAAATCACAGTGCTGTAGTTTATTAGCTGTGAGATCTTGGGTAAGTTGCTCATCCTCTCTGGTTTTCAGATTTCTCACATATGAAGTGGAGCAATAATATGTATCTTATTGAGGATTAGATGATATAAAACTCTCAACCAAGCACAGAACCTGGCTTACAGTAAGCATTCAAAAAAGGATGGCTACTTGAAAAAATACAGTACTTTTTCCGTGGTTCCTCACCTGGAAAGTTCGAACTCAGAATCCTTTCTTCAACCATGAGATTTAAGCCTCAGGATTGAGTCACATTCCTTCACCAGTCACGGGCTGACCTGGGCATAGTCCTGGTTTCCCAAGTCTCCAGGGCAGCAGGAACATGCTCAGGGTATTCCCAGTAAATCTAAACAGTCTTCAAGAATACCTTTTTCTTGGCTGGGCGTGGTGGCTCACCCTTGTAATCTCAACATTTTGGGAGGTCAAGGCAGGCAGATCACGAGGTCGGGAGTTCGAGACCGGCCTGGCCAATGTGGTGAAACCTCATCTCTACTGAAAATACAAAAATTAGCCAGAGGTGGTGGTGTGCGCCTGTAGTCCCAGCTACTTGGGAGGCTGAGGCAGAAGAATTGCTTGAACCTGGGAGGCAGAGGTTGCAGGGAGCCGAGATTGTGCCACTGCACTCCAGCCTGGGTGACAGAGCGAGACTCCATCAAAAAAAAAAAGAATACTTTGTTCCACACACCAGAGTCACAGACTTGCTTTATATCACAGCCCAGTGGGGACAATTTCTGAGAAGGAGGAGGTGCTCATGATACCCCACAGCATGAAGCTTTCAACAAACAAATGGAAAAATATTGGTTCAGCCCCTCCTAGCTGGGGATTGTTAAATTGGCTTTGCTGAATGGTGCTTTTCCCTTACTTGGACCGGTTGAGAAACTGGGGACCTGGGGTTGCATTCCTGCACCCCACATTCCCGCACCCCACATTCCCAGCTCCTTTCCACCCTGGTGTTGAAATAGCAGATTTGGAGTGGCAACAGCTCACTCACCCCGCTCAGTCCCTGTGCTTCGGAAAGATAAATGTTCTTGCTTCTCCTCCTCAGGCTTTCTGGAGGAAGCACACTTCCGATAGCAAGTAAGTACTAAGTGCGGAATCTTACCAGCTCCTTAGAGTACAGATGGAATATTTTAGCAATTATTTTAGATAATTGGTATTTTACAAATGCAATACTAAACTGATAAGCATTCCTCATACCTCAAGAAGTGGGTATATGTCGTAGTGCTTCAAATGGGTTAATGATACAATGTCACATTTTGGCAAAGACATGAAAGTCTCTTTTAAATTGTACTTTTATACATGTGAGATGTTGTTATTACTTATGCTATGTTTTTCAGATTAAGGAAGGGGAGTTAAAAGTATTTCAGAGAGGCAGGGTGTGCAAATAAAGATTTCTATTCAAACAAACGTGCACGCACAGTGTCTTTACAAGGCTCTCGTGTCCTAACTTCCCCTCTCTGGACTCCTGGACAGAGAGTGGTCATGTGGGAGCCCTGACCCCACAAACTGTGCCCATTCCTAGCTCTGGCCTTTGCTGACCCTCCACTCAGGAATGCTAGGAATGTCCTCCCTCCCCTTCCCTGTCCCCAGGCTCTCGCATCTACCCAAATCCTGCTCAGTCATTTGGACTCCCATCTTAGCACCTGGGGAATGCTTCCCTCGGCATTTCACAGTGACCTACAGTCTA
The DNA here is from genome assembly GCF_009761245.1 of Sapajus apella. Taxonomy (NCBI): domain Eukaryota; kingdom Metazoa; phylum Chordata; class Mammalia; order Primates; family Cebidae; genus Sapajus; species Sapajus apella. The sequence goes on along the minus strand of NW_022437010.1, from coordinate 371,054 downwards.
CTTCTTCTAAACTTCTGTGACATGTTTGTGCTATCCTGTTTTTATCATTGGAAGTTTGTTTCTGTAACCAATTCCCTTCACCCCACTCTCCTCATTGCCTCACTACCACTGACCCCAACAAAATAGAGGGTGTGTGTGACTCTTGCAAAGAAAGGTTATAAATTATTGTATTCCCTCTTTCTCTAATAGGAAGAAGGTATCTGAAATGCCCCCTGGAAAGTGATGTACCCAGCAGACAGAAAAGCAGGCTCCAAAAGCTTCTGCAGGGTTCGTGTCACCATCGATGGTCCTCCTGACTGATCTTGAGTGTCTTAATCAAGGGGTTTGGGGTCGAGAGGACAGCCTAGGGTCCACTGGGAGGGTGAGCAGAATTGTGGGGTGAGGAAGAATGTGGGGCAAGTGACACTGACACCTTTCAGTACATTAATGTAAAGCACCAATTCTGTAGAAGAGAATTACACTGTATTAGCATGGAATAGATTATGCTGTATTAAGAAAATATGCCTATTTCTTGACATTGAAACTGACCATGTGATCTCCAAAAGCAATGCTAGTTTCTGTAATAGGTGTGTGTGTGTGTGTGTGTGTGTGCGCGCGCGCGCACGTGCATTTGACTCCAGTTTATCTGTGAGATAACGAACAAGTTCCTCCTCTGCAGTTCAAGCTGGTAGGGAGACCCCCAAGGAGACTGCACTTAAAGTCCTTCCTGGATCCCATTCAGACCCAAAACTCTGAGCCACTGCTCTGTGTCAGAAACGCCGTATGGAAACAAATCAGTTCCCACCATCCAGGAGGTCACAGCCTGCTTAGAGGCAAGAGAACTCCATAAAGGCTAAGGCGCAGGGACGCACAGCCTGGGGAGGCGTGGGGTGGGGGTGGGTAGTTCCAGCTTAGATGAATAAGAAGGTTGCAACATTGATATGAAAGCTAACTATAGAAAAATTCCTTCTCCTGGAGTGTGAACAATTTCCTGTAACTATTTTTATTGAGAAATCTAATTTCATGAGGTTTTTTGTTTTTTATAGATCTCCTAACTTGGTTTTATGTGTTTTTTGTTTTTGTTTTTTACTATCATTGAAATCATTGAATTTAGCTAAAAGTCCACAAAGACACAAAGGGAAGATCAGCTCTCTGCATACACAGGGCCTGCTTGGGAGAAAGCTGGCATAGTCCAGACCCCACATGACTTCTGCTCTTCCTCAAACTCTCTCAGTGCTCAGAAGCCCCTACACACGCATACATGTGTGTGCCCCCTCTGGACTCCTGGACAGAGAGTGGTCATGTGGGAGCCCTGACCCCACAAACTGTGGGTCACATATACTCTCTCTCACACATACACATCACACACACTCCCCCACACCCCCATATACATCCCTAATACCACACATACACACACACTCGCATCACACACATGCATATACAACTCCTTCACACATACAAACACACCACATACACCCATACCCTTCACACTAACTACATACACTCCCCAACACTACACATACACACACACTGACATACATTATACATATACATACACACTCCCTCTCACATACAAACACACCACACACCCCTCACATCACATACACACACACCCTTCACCCCCACTACATACACTCCCCAACACCATACACACACACACACTGACACACATCACACATACACATACACACTCCCCCTCACGCACAAACACACCATACACACCCTACCACAACACACGCGCACCACACACATCACACATACACACCCTCTGTGCTGCGAGGCCCCACCGTGTGAAGGCCGGTGCTCACCGGCCCCTTGCAAGCTTCCTACCGAGGCACGACTGCGAGGGGAGGGGAGACAGGGCGCTGTGTCTCCCGCCTCAGACCCTTTTCAGCAAGAGCTGCCTCCTGGGGCTCTGAAACCTATCCCTCTTCCTATTCATATCTTCATGTCAAAATTGGGCTGTAAACATAACAATCCTACTTGGAAACGTACACAGGAAGTCAGGTTTTTAAAAAATATTCCCTCTTTCTAAAGGTTAAAAATTAAGGCAGGACGTGAAGACCGGGCATCATAGTACCAAGCCTGGCAGGAACGGGGCCCACACGGGTCCCCATGCCCAGTCTCTCTCTATAGTTCTCCCTGGCTACACCTCTCTGTTGACTCACAGTTCTCTTTTCCTAACTACATGGTGAAGTGGCTTCCGAATGATTTCAGATGCCACCCTCCAGCACGCACTCTCCTGCGCGGCAGACCCCAGTCCACCTTTCTCAGGCTTTGTCTCACAGCCGGCTCCTTGCCCTCTAGCCACCTTCTCTCCCAAAATGCTCTGGGTATCCCCAGTCTCCTGGCTGAGCTCACCTGGACCCCCTTACCTGAAGAAGTAACCCCTTTCCGCTCAGCACTTCCCTGGCTACGTCCAGTTCTACTCCTTTCTGAAAGCATTGCTAAAATCCTGTCTCCTCACCTAAGCCTAGAGTGTCACTTCTCAGCCTGGAAAGGCTTTACTGTCCTCGTGGGTGTTAATTTCATTAGTTTATTTGACAAATATTTGCTGAACACTTACAAGGTACTAAAAACACCGTGTTAGATGTGGAAGATACAGTGATAAGAGCAACACCATGAACAAGCTTCTTGTCCTATAATCAGTCCCCAACCTGGCTGCAGGTTCTTTGTAGGGTAAAACTGGGTCTAAGAGCTCTTTGCACCTCTTAGGAGATAGTAAGGATTCAGTGAGATCTACTGGACTGATTAACTAACAAATGAATACTTTCTTTTTTAACACGATGCCGTGCAGAGTTTGAAACAGAACTGTCAATGACCACCCCTCTCCAAGTATCTACGGCTGAATGTGGAATAAATAGGAAAACATTTAGTCCTTACTTTAAATATCAAGTGATTGTTTTCTGCATCAAATTTAGAATTCCGGTTTTCCCAAACACATCTCAGAGAAACAGGCTGGCCCCTGAGCTAGACAGCAGCTGTAAACAACTCTTCTTCCTGTTTAGAGACAGTACTGAATTCCAGAGCTGGACCTGTGAAATATCAGCTCTCCTCTCCCTCTAGGGGATAGAATGGAAGCTGCGAGGGCGTTTGCGTGTTTAGACTTCAGTGATGCCCGGTGTTGGCCCAGCAGTTAGCTCACCACACAAACCACCAGGAAAGGGATTGAAAACAAGACAGATGGGCCTTACAGCAAAAGGAACACAATTACTCAATGGTCCAGAATCTCAATCCCAGAAGCCAAGTTATGGTTAGCCACATTGCTTCATTATTGACCTTGTTTTTTCGGTATATATATTCTTACTTGTACACTGCATCTTTTTCTTTTTCTAATGAGCCTTCTTTCCACCAACATGGATTGTGCTGAAATACGACAAATGCTTGTATGCTGACAGCTTAAGACACAGTCAGGGCTCTTGATGGAAGAAAAATAAACACCATCAGCGATTTCCTTCCTAATAACCATACTATTTTAAAGGAACTGGAGATTTTGTTTATAAAACTACACTGATGGTTATATAACCAATGAGATCTATCTTTCCAGCACACTTTTTTTTTTCCATGCAGACTCAATTAAAATTTTCAGCCCTCACAGTAATCTTTACATTTTATGGTTTACTTGACAAGCTGGTGAACCTTGCCATTTACGTGAAAGTCAGATATGCATTTTAAGGTATTCAAAGAGAAAAGAGTTTTCTTCTGAGGTAAAGGAGTCAATGTGGGCTTGGTTTCCTGTCTTTTAATTAGCATTAGATCATAAGTTTCTGGGGGGTCTCATGACATCAGATGGCCAGAGAGATGGAGCAATAGCAGCTCATGAATCACCTGACAGCAGGGGGGATATGCAACAATTCTTTCAAGTCTAGCTGGGACTGTTAATGCCTATGCTGGGAATAGCTGTGTCAGTCTTCTGTAGCCCTGAGCTGGACAAGGCAGTAGATTTCTGGAGAAGCCTCTCTTTTGCATGCCTCAATAATAAAAGACTATCATTGCCTTAGTTTGTTTTCTATTGCTATAATTGAATGCCACAGACTGGGTGATTTATTTTTATTTTTTTAAAAAAGATGTTGATTTGGCTCATGGTTTTGGAGGCTGGGAAGTCCAAGAGCATGGCTACAGCTTTTGAAAAAGGATTTCATGAGTCTGTGTGTGGTGGAAAAGCAGCAGGCAGACGTGAGCACAAGCGACCACAAGAATGGGCTGAGCTTGTTTTCAGAACAACACTCTCGTGAGAACTAACGTGTTCCTGTGATAATGGCATGAAGCCATTTGTGAGGGCTCTGCCCTCACGGCCCCATAACCCCTGAAAGGCTCCACCTCTTAATATGTTGCATTGGCAATTAAGTTTCCAACACATAAACTTTTGAGGCACACATTGAAACCATTGCCCATCTTAGATAGGTCTCTAATTATAGTGTGATGAACCATTACGAGAGCCCTACCAACTGATCACAGGTTTGATTAAATAAAGAAATAGCAGTTTTGTGGTTTATTGTGATCCAGTCCATGGCATCCAGGTGAGAAATTAGTCGGTTCTGCACCATGTATTTATTTCTCCTGTTACTATCAGTAAAAGCTGTGTTACAGACTGAAGTTTTGTGTCCTCCCAAAATTTCTATGGTTATGCCCTAATCCCCAATGTGATAATATTTGGAGGCGGGACCTTTGGGAGGTGATTAGGTTTGGATGAAGTAATGAGGATGGTGCCTCTGTGATGGGAAATGATGGGAACAGTATCCTTAAAAGGAAGAAGAAAAGACCAGAGCCTTTGCTCTCTCCTCCTCGTAAAGATGCAGCAAAAAGACAGTCATCTGCCAACCAAGAAGCAAGCCCTTACCAGACACTGAATCTGCTGGCCCCTTGATCTTAGACTTCCCAGCCTCCAGATCTGTAAAAAAAAAAAACAATTTCTGTTATTTAAGCCACGCAGTCTATGATACGGTGTTACACAAACCTAATTTGATTAAGACAAGCTATTTGGACCCATTGAAAAGGAAAGGGCTTATAGCCAACTCTTTTAAAAACCTTCCTCTCTTTTCTCTTTATTCGCTTTTATGCACTTAAAATTTCTAGTATTGAATCAGCATCTTTTTACGCACTCTTCTATTCTCTATCTATCTGTCCCAGTATCCTTTTCCACCCTCCTGCCCATTCCCCCTTTCATGTAATTGCCTGGCTATATCTTACTACACATGCATCAAGACTCAGCTCAGGGCCAGGCGTGGTGGCTTACGCCTGTAATCCCAGCACTTTGGGAGGCCGAGGTGGGTAGATCACGAGGTCCGGAATTTGAGACCAGCCTGGTGAACATGGTAAAACCCCATCTCCACTAAAAATACAAAAATTAGCTGGCCATGGTGGTACATGCCTGTAATCCCAGCTGCTTGGGAGGCTGAGGCAGGAGAATTGTTTGAACCCGGGAGGCAGAGGTTGCAGTGAACAGAGATCACACCACTGCACTCCAGCCTGGGTGAAAGAGCAAGACTTGGTTTCAGAAAAAAAAAAAAAAAAAAAAAAAAAAAGGCTCAGCTCACATGTCTTCTCCTGCATGAAGCCTCCCAATGCCCCCCTCTGCCTCACCCCTAGCCTGGGATTCTAAACACCCCCATAGCACCTGTGTCACCTCCTACCAAAGCTGCTCTTCTCCTGTCTTTACTTTTCACTCCCTCTCACTAAACCATGAGTTTCTCACTGAAGGCAGGAGTGTGTGTTGAGCTCCAAGAGTAGAATCTAGAAGAGTAGGCATAAAAAGGTGTTTACTGAATAAAATGTGTGTATCAGTGAAGTCCTTGGAACAGAGAGCTTAAGTCATCAATGCAAAGGGATACCATTGTGTAAGAAAGGACCAGGGGGTACGAATGCCAGGCCAGGACTAGGGAGCAGGTTTGAGCATAGCACGGATGTTCATGTAACAATGGGGCCCTAAGTGTTTCTAGAAACGTTGAGGTAAAGGCAATGAAGCAACAGAGGAGTATGGAATGCAGCTGATTTTAGAAGCCCAGTGTAGACTCTCATGAGGAGATGAAGTGCAGTGTAGAGCCTCAGAGACTGTAGAATATTTATCCATCTGAACAACAACTCTTTTATGGGCTGAGTTGCGTCCTTGAGAAAGTTGAGCTGCCCTCTCAAGTCAAGCTCTCCTCAGACTTTAAGTTGGCAGATAAGAGAGGTATGGGAAGAAAAATGAGAGGCTGGAATTGGTACACACCAGAATTCTACCTGGACATTTACCATCCCCACTCACTCCTCACCCCCAAATCATGACGTCTCCTTCTCTTCTGGGTTTGGATGCCCCAGCAAGACTCTTATATCCAAGAAGGCCATTGATGTCTAACACATCTGCCAACAGGGGGAATGAGAACGCCATGTCCTTGTGCTGGTCATGCCCCTCCCTACTTAGGGTTTAGCTACCCCCACAGTTTCATAGGAAACTCTTGTTTCTTAGGATTAAAGGTTAACTTCAAATTCATTTCTGATGAAAAAAGTAAGAACATTCTGGAAGGCTGAGCTTGGGTGTTTTACCTTAAGTTAGCTTCCAAGTCCAGAAACTCTGCAAACTATAAAAACTGTAGTGATGGATTTATGTGGTTCCCTGACCAATAGAGATATTTGTAATAATAATAATAATAGAGGAAAAGATAGCACAACCTCAGAATTTTTTCCCTTTACTCAGCTGAAAATTAAACCAGACAGGCAATTACTAAGGTTTTGCCATAATATGTAATATGTGTACACCACATTTATGGCACATTACATCTTATATGGTGGTTATTCTGCATTCTTCATCCAATCATCTTATTCCTTCTGGTATTTTTATGTGGTGAATGTCTACAAGCTGAAAGTCAAGTGAGAAAGGCACTGGTCGTGCAATGAAACACTGACTCAATAAAGAAGGGGCTATTTAAAATGTGACCACCGCTACAGTGGACCACAATTGGGGGTGTTGACAGTGAATTCTTGAAGACTGGAAAAGTACTAAGGTATTAAAGCAAAAAGCACCATCTATAATACTATTTTTACTGCTCTGACTCATTCTATAATTCATTCTACTATCGTGCCACAATTATACCTCATTCCTCTTTCTCAAGCATCAAGATTTGATAGCTTTTTGAATGCTTTTGTAATGCTCTCTGCACTTAACTAGAAAAAAAAAAAATCAAAAGAGAATTTCATGCTAAAATAGAATTGCCATATTTTTAAATTTTTTTTTAGACCTTAGAGAATGCTATTGTGTTTTCTGACCTAATATTAGAGGAAAAGGAAACAGTTCTATTAATACTAAGTATAAACTCAGATCCATTTGGAAAGCCCTTTCAACTGATTTTCTGAGTTGTGAGTCACTAGCTGCTTTTGGTGCTTGGTGTCATTTACTGGGAACTAAACTGAATCCTATTTTGGGTATATCAGCAAAGATACAATAGATTATAGTAAGTCAGGCTGCTGTTCAGATTTTTTTCTTCTGTTTCAAACAGTGTTTGGTCCATCTTTTCCTTCTTTCTCAATTCCCTAATTTCCTCTATCTTTTCTTTAAGAGCTAATGTTTTGTTTTCTTTCATCCATTTCTTTCATACTTGTTCTAACTTCCCCCTTTTCTCTTTTGGAGAACGTAAATTATCACCACTCAGCAGTCTGGATTTTTTATTCTAAAGATAGAGTTCTGCCACTCAGCTGAGCGGGTGGAGAGTACAATTCAACTTCTTATGTCTATTCTAAATAGTAAGATTTTAAGAGAGAGGTTTCATGTTTTTTCCACAATGTAACAGAAAGTAGCCGCATGAGGTACATTAAAACTGAAGAGCCTAAGTACCACTTATTGGCACAGTAACTCATATATGTTACAATATATACATAATAGATAACTTATAAGTTATAAATTATTATAACTATGGATATAATATATACATAATAGATATATAATGCATATTATATTATATACATTACCAATATGATGAAATCCCATCTCTACTAAAAATACAAAATTTAGCTGGGCATGGTGGTGCATGCCTGTAGTCCCAGCTACTCGGGAGACAGTGGCATGATCTCAGCTCACTGCAACCTCCACCTCCTGGGTTCAAGCCATTCTCCTACCTCAGCCTCCCAAGCAGCTGGGATTACAAGCACATGCCACCATGGCTCACTAATTTTTACATTTTTAATAGAGATGATATTTTGCTATGTCGGTCAGGCTGGTCTTGAACTCCTGACCTCAGATGATCCATTTGCCATGGCCTCCCAAAGTGCTAGGATTTACAGGCGTGAGCCACTGTGCCCGGCCCCAGGTTTTATTTCAAGCAAGCATTCTCCAGAAGCTATGAAATGCCTATGAGAATTCCTTGCAACCTTGGAGTAGCCCGATCCAGAGCCTAGACACTTCATTCTGGTCCTTGATTTTCTTAACACTGAAGAAATTACTGACTCTGTGTTGCCTTAGCAAACAGAGTTTGTGTACATACTGGATCATGGGGAGTTAACGAAACCAACTCAATTCACGGTGGCTGCTATTTTCAGGACAACCAACGCGGTTGACCAGAATGGATCTTAGGAAGTCATTTTTCTTTTGCCAGTAACACACGCATTCTTGGGCATGAGGCAATGTATGGCTGAGAGCCATCCACTGAATTACTCACTAGCTCCTCTTTGGTGCAATGCACTGTGTTGAATCTGACACCCTGAATTCTGGATCCTCAAGGCATGGCTGGGACATTGGACTTTAGGTAAGTTAGGAGTTCTTCTTGGCTGTGCTTAGGCATCCGAGGAATCTCGGTTTGGAGTATTATGGCCTTGATGAGTAAACATCCACTTATCTAACAATATTTCAGCTACTAGTGCCGTGTAACAAATTATCCCCCAATTTAGCAGCTTACACCAACCTTTGTATGATGCTCATGGCTCTGCGGCTCAGGAATTTGAATGGGGCACAGCATTCCCTAATGTCTGAGGCTGAGCTAGGAAGACTCAATGGCCAGGGGCTGAAATTATCTGGAGGCACCTCTGTTCACTTGGCTGAGTTCTTGCTGGCTGTTATCTGAGAGCCTTGTTGAGCTGTTGCCAGGAATACCTATACCATGTGACCTCTTCAGCAGGATAGTCTTTGGGTAACTGGGTTTCTCACGTGGCAACTGGCTTCCCCCAGAGCAAGCATCTCAATAGAAACAGGCAAAAGATGTATGGCTTTTTCTGGTCCTGCCTTGGAAATCACTGGCCATCACTTCTATCGCACTGTATTGGTTATTAAGGCTGAATAGACTCCACGGAAAGAGAATTTGAATCCTTTACCCTCTGCTCCCAGCTAACGATGAAGGAGAGGCAAGGTAGTAGCACATGGGGTAGGAGATGCAGCTGTGGGCATTTGTAGAAAACACAATCTGCAAACCTGGCCATGTTATGGGAGGAGAAGACAGGGGAACGTATGAAGACCACTCTTAGTCCTCATTGGCAAAGTCAACCAAGACTTTTTCAAAGAAAATGTCCACCAAGCTGAGGATCAGTGGAAGTCAACCAAAGAAAAATTACATGTAACATAGTATTTTAAACAAATGAAACAACATGGGTGAAGGCCAAGGGTCTGTTGAAAGCCTAGGCCATATGTGGAACTGAAATCATGTTCATATGACTGCCTTATAGGGTATGAGGGTGGTACCTAGTCAGGGAGGGTGTGATAAGGTTCATAGAAGGGAGTGTAGCATAGTGTAGTGAATTCTTACAATTTTAAGTTGCCTCAGCATCCATTTGGAATACAAGTTGGACTTTTTCATACCCAAACTAGGGCTTTATCACCCTTGACATGGTTTCTAGTTCTCTGTCTTTTCAACTCCTCAAAGTGGTCCTTACAGATACCTGCCTTAAACAACCACTTCCTGGTAACCACCTGCCCACAGGATAGCTAAATACAACCCGTTTGGCTCACCCCACTGACCCCCACACTCCACGTGCAGTGGCCCCCTCTCAGTCACAGCCCAATTCCACAGAGCTCATATATGCTTGCTGTAAACCCACCACTTAGAACTCGCCATAGGGAACCTGCTTGGGTAAGGCCCTGCACTCCAGTAAAGGCTTTGGCCCACAGCTCTCTCTGTGTCTTGCTCCCCACTTGCTGATCATGCATGTATGTTCTGGATAGCTGCCCTCATTCCATTAGCCCCGTGAGACACGCTGCTCTGTTCTCTCTGGGATCTGTAAGGAATACACTGCTTCTGGTAGATTGTGTGCTGTTGAATTGCTTCCTCTGTATCTCATCTGAGAAACACACCTGAACCTAACTTCTTTCCCGGTCAGAGCTCTCCTAGGGTGTGGCTATCTTGGCAGGAATAAACTGGACACAAGTTAGACAAGAGCATAAGCATCTTCTAGACTAAATGAGTTTCCTGTTTGAGGGACACCTTAGGCATGAGGCCATGAGCCCGGATAAAGAAGTATCCTATGAAAGATACATTGTAAACACCCATGATCAAATCCCCTGGACCCCTCATCGCTAGAGTTCATAGCCGCTCTAGAGACAGAGACCTCACAATTACCTTAGAGAAAAATACAACATGTATGTGTATGTGTGTGATTTGGGAGGATAAAGAAATGATGCTAGAGGTAAACAAGGTTTACCAGTTCATGAAGGTTCTAGTGAAACATACTATGGAGTTTGAACAATAATCAGTTGGAGGCAGAAAGAAAACATTTATATTTGAAAGGATATTATAGGCAGCATGAAAATGAGTACAGGATTCAAATGCAATCAGCCCTGCATTTTCCAAAATTCAAACTCCGTAACAGATAAGGATGCTTATCCTGGCCATGAAGAAGAAAGTGTAAGCTGCTTCTTTGTATTCTGTATTATTATTTTAAAATTTTAAATGAAAAGCCCTTTGTTATCCCAAAGAAGTATACTTAAAGCTCATAGACTCAGACACTATGAAATTTCCTCCCGCTCCTCAGCATATAAGATTCACACATAGAAGATTTTTCTGATTCCTATCAAAAGCAGTGGCCCACCTGGAATATTGCCCTAAGGTCTCATGTTAAGTATCATTTATTGCTGCTATTATTTTCCATAAACATGGAGAAAATCTTCACTCCAAGAGAAAATTTAAATCCCCAGTCACCATCTTTTCTCTAGAAAGAATCAAACTTTCCTTAAGAAGAGAAGATGCTGAGTAGGAGATGCCATCCTCATGAGACATTTGATGACACTGTGGTCTGCATGGCAAATGGCCATTTACTCTATGAAACCATTCATTTCCTGCACTGTGGTTCTCAAGTGTTTGCCTTCTTGGAACAATGATGGGAAGTTTCCTAACATAAAAAGGACTATGAGGACAGCTACATGTTGCTCCTCCTAGATTTGGAAAACGTCCCATTGTCTTTCATGCTTTAGATGGATCTGAAATAAGAAGTCTAGACAGTGGAAAACGTATGTAAGACTTGAGTTCGTTCCCTGTTATTTAGTATTGTAGAAGGGAAGTCACTCAGTACTCCCCTCTAATCAAAGCAGAATTGAGGAAGTACGCAAGGGTATAAAGCACATATGTAAAAGGCAATAAATCTTAGGCAGTTTTCCCAGTGCATTTTTAGCCACTTCAAGTTTTTTCAGAAGTGGGTAAGATAAGTGAATAAAATTGTATTTAACAAGTTTGAAAGCAGTTTGTTTCTAACATTCAAGGCCCTTCACTGCCCAATCGATTTTTGTTTTTTTTTTTTTCTGAGATGGGGTCTCACTCTGCCGCCCAGGCTAGAGTGCAGTGGCACAATCTTAGCTCACTGCAGACTCTGTCTCCCAGGTTCAAGTGATTCTTCTGCCTCAGCCTCCCGAGTGGCTGGGATTACAGGTGCATGCCACCATTTTTAGTAGAGATGGGGTTTCACCATGTTGGTCAGGCTGATCTCAATCTCCTGACCTTGTGACCTCCCACCTTGCCCTCCCAAAGTGCTGTAATTATAGGCGTGAGCCACCACATCCGGTCTGAATTGATTTTTATTATAGCCAGCAAATATTTAGTGGGTTTAGTCAGTTTGATACTTTGCCAGTTGATGTGAGGCCACACCAATCTATTTTATCTTTTACTGTATCCCAACGCAACAGGTGTTTTGCACTCTTTTATTTGAAGAAGCTTTGGGAAAACTTACTATTTAGGCTTTATGCTTCCTCTTCCCCCACTCGTAATATCCTACATTTCAAAATGAAGTAGGAGCATTCAACTTTGTTCTTCTTTTCTACATTTGTTTTGGATACCCTAAGTCACTTGAATTTCTGAATGAATCTTAGAATCAGTTTTCATTTTCTGAAAAAAAGAAAAAGAGAAAAATGCCTCTGGGATTTTGATTGAGATCATATTGATTCAATAGAGCAATCTGGGGAAAAGTGATGTCTTAACAATACTGAATCTTCTAACCCATGAACAAAGTATCTTCATTTTTCCCCTCTAATTTCTCAGCAAAGTTGCATCATTTTCAGGGCGGATCCTTTGTCAGGTTTAGCCCTAAATATTTCATAGTTTTTGCACTATTGTAAATGATGTAGTTTTAAACATTTTTTCCATTTCCTATGTATTGCAAGTTTACAGAAATACAATTAAATTTTGTATATTGATTTTATATTCTAAAATTTGTTAACCTATTAGTTCTAGTAGGTTTTTTATAGATTACACTGACTTTTTAATATAGACAATTATATTGCCTGCAAAATAAAAGTTTTTCTTCTTTTCAATCTTGATGCCTTTTATTTCTTCCTCTTGATCTATTACACTGGCTAGATTCTTCAATACAACGTTGAATAGAAATGATTGCAGCAAGCATCCTTGTCTTTTCCTTCATGTTGGGGGAAAACATTCAGTCCTTCATCATTAAATTTGATGTTAGTTGCCAGGTTTTTTGTTGTTGATGCCGTTTATCAGGTTGAGGAGAGCCACTTATATTCCTAGATTGCTAAAACATTTTAACAGGAATGGAGTTTGAATTTGTCAGAGGCTTTTTCTGCATCTACAAAGATGATCATGATTTTTTGTTTGTTTGTTACGGTGAATTACATTAATTGTGTTTAAAATGTTAAGCCACTCTTGCACTCCTGAGATAAACCTCACCAGGTCATGGTGTGTTATTGTTTTCATTTGTTGTTTTATTCTTGACTTGACTTGGTGCCCTGCATCCTAGCTGCTCTAGCCAGGGCTAAAAAGGGCCAAGGGACAACTTGGGCCATAACTTTAGAAGGTGGAAGCCCAAAGCCTTGGCAGCTTACACGTGATGATGAGCTTGCAGGCACAGGGAAGTCAAGAATTGACTTTTGGGAACCTCTGCCTAGATTTCAGACAATGTATGGAAACACCTGGAAGTCTAGGCAGAGGTGTGCTGTAGGGGTGGAGCCCTCATGGAGAACCTGGCTAGGGCACTGTGGAAGAGAAATGTTGGGTGTGAGTCCCCACACAGAGCCCGCACTAGGGTACTACCCAGTGGAGCTGTGAAAAGAGGGCCACCATCCTCCAGCCTCCAGAATGGTAGACCCACCAACGGCTTGCACCATGCCCCTAGAAAAGCCCCAGACACTCAATGCTAGCTCATGAAAGCAGCTGGGAGGGAGGCTGTACCCTGCAAAGCCACAGGGGTGGAGCTGCATGGGAAGACCATGCAGACTACGGGAACCCACCTCTTGGATCAGTGTGACCTGGATTTGAGGCATGGAGTAAAAGGAGATCATTTTGATACTTTAAGATTTCACTACTCTGCTTGATTTTGGACTTGCATGGGGCCTTCAGTCCCTTTGTTTTGGCCAATATCTCCCATTTGGCATAGCTGTATTTACCCAATGCCTGTACGTACCCCCATAGTATCTAGGAAGTAACTAACTTGCTTTTGATTTTACAGGTTCATAGGTGGAAGGGACTTGCCTGGTCTCAGATGAGACTTTGGACTGTGGACTTTTGAGTTAATGCTGAAATGAGTTAAGACTCTGGGGGGTGGTTGGGAAGGCATGATTGGTTTTTGAAATGTGAGGATATGAGATTTGGGAGGAGCCAGAAGTGGAATGATAAGGTTTGGCTGGGTCCCCAACCAAATCTCATCCTGAATTGTAGTTCCCACAATTCCCATGGGTTGTGGGAGGGACCCAGTGGGAGATAATAGAATCATAGGGGTGGTTTCCCCCAAACTGTTCTCGTGGTAGTGAATTAGTCTCACAAGATCTGATGGTTTTATATGGGAAACCCCTTTCCCTTGGCTTGCATTCTCTTTTTGCCTGCCACCATGTAAGCTGTGCTTGTCACTTTCTGCCACGATTATGAGGCCTCCACAGCATATGGAACTGAGTCCATTAAACTTCTTTTTCTTTATAAGTTATCCAGTCTCAAGCATGTCTTTATCAGCAGTGTGAAAACAGACTAAGACAATATCCACAGAATATGTAGCTATGTCACCTCTGTGTTGACAATATTGTCCATTTGCTTCTTCTTTTTTCCTGATCAGTTTGGCTAGACTTCTTTCAGTTTTATTAACCTAAGAACTAAATTTGGGTTTTACTGATTGTATTAGTCTGTTCTCAGATCTATAAATAAATACCTAAGACTAGGTAATTTATAAAGAGGTTTAATTGGCTCACAGTTCTGTAGGCTGTATAGGAAGCATGATGTTGGCATCTGCTCAGCTTCTGGGAAGGCCTCAGTCAACTTAAAATCATGGCAGAAGGTGAAGGGGGAACAGGCACATCACATGGCCATAGAACAATCAAGAGAGAGCAAAGGTGCTACGCACTTTTAAACAATCAGGTCTTGCAAGAACTCTCTATCATAAGAACAGCACCAAGGGGATGGTGCTAAACCATTCATGAGAAATCCACTCCCATGACCAATTACTTCCCACCAGGCCCCACCTCCAACACTAGGGGATTAAAATTTGACATGAGATTTGGGTGGGAATACAGATGAAAATCATATTGTCGATCTTTATTGTTTTGGTTTTTATTTCATTAATTCTATCACATGATTTTCATTATTTCCTTTCATCTGCTTACTTTTGAGTTTCATTTGTTCTTCTTGCTCTGGCTCAATAAGGTGAGAGCTGAGGTTATGGATTTGAGGCCCCTCTTCTTTTCTAAGTCAGGTGTGGAGTGGTATAAATTTCCCCTGAAGTATTGCTTCAGTAGCTGCCCACAAATTTTCATCTGTTGTGTTTTCATTTTCATTCTTTCAAATGTAGTTTCAATTCCCCCCTTGGTTTCTTCTTTGTCTTGTGGGTTATCTAAAAGTGTGTTATTAATTCCCAAATATTTGTGGATTTTCCAAGATTGTTGTTAATTATTTCTGGTTTAATTTTATTGGGGTCAGAGAATTTACCTTATATGGCCTGGATTGCTTTCGATTTATTAAAGCTTATTTTGTCTCCTGAAATATGATCAATCTTAGTAAATAGTTTACACTTTTTAAAATATGTGCATTCTGCTGGGTGAAGAGTTCTTTTTTTTTTTTTCTTTTTTTTGAGATGGAGTCTCACTCTGTCACCCAGGCTATGGTGCAATCTTGGCTCACTGCAACCTCCACTTCATGGATTCAAGCAATTTTCCTGCCTCAGCCTCCTGAGTAACTGGGGTCACAGGTGCGTGCCACCATGCCCAGCTAATTTTTGTATTTTTAGTAGAGATAAGGTTTCAGCATATTGGTCAAGCCGATCTTGAATTCCCGATGTCATGATTCACGTGCCTCAGTCTCCCGAAGTGCTGGGATTACAGGCATGAGCCACCATGCCCGGCCTGAAAAGTTTTTTAAATGTCAATTAGGTCAAGTTGGTTGATAGTGATATTCATGTCTTTTATGTCTTCACTAATTTTCTGTCTACTCATTGCATCAATTACTGAAAGAGAAGTATTAAAATCTCTAGGTATAATTGTATAATTGAGAACTTGTCTATTTTTCCTTGCGGTTTTATCAGTTTTTGTTTCATGTGTTTTTAGCTTCTGTTATTAGCTGCATCAAGTTTTAGGCTCTATTATTAGCTATATAAAGTTTTGTTATGTCCTCTTTAGGAACTGACACAGATATCATTATAAATGTACCTTCTTTATCTTTGATAATACTTTTTGCTCCGACAGCTACTTTATCTGTTATTAATATAGACCCTCTAGTTTTATTTTAATAATGTTAGTATAGTAAATCTTTTTCTATCTGTTTTATATATTCATATCTTTGTATTTAAAATGTGTTTCTGGTAGGCAGCAAAGGGTTAAGTTTTGCTCTTCTACTCAATTTGACAATCTCTGATGCATTCTTCCAACACTTGTATGTCTGAAAAAGTGATTATTTTACCACCTACGTTTTTGCTGGGCATAGATTTCTTCAAAGATATTTTTGATTTGTATCAGTTTCTAGTTAGCAGATTTTTTTTCTTTCAGAGTCTAAAGATATAATTTTATTGTCATCACACATGCCTTGTGTCTGATGAGAAGTCTGCTGCTGTCCTTATTTTTGTTCTTTTGTAGGTAATACTTATTTGTCTGTGGCTGATTTTCAAGTTTTCTACTTACCATTGGTTTTGAGAAATTTATTATGACACATTGTGAGGTAGTTTTATCATATGTCTTGTGACTGGCATTTATTGATCATTTGTAAATTTAGTTTTTATCCTATTTTTGTCTATTGTTTTATTAAATATATTTTTCGGGTCTCTCTTCTCATTCCTTTTCTTTGGAGACTCCAATTTCATATATGTTAACTCACCTGAAGTTGTCCCACAGCCAACTGATGTTCTTTTTATTGTTTTAAATTCTTTTTTCTTTTATTTTAGTTTCTATTTCCACGCCTTTAAGTTCACTAAACTTTTCTTCTACAATGTTCAACATGCTGTATAGGTCTTAGGAATTGTATTTTTTATTACAGACATTTTAGTTTTCATCTCTTGAAGTTGGGTTTGGGTCACTTGCATTTCCAAGCCACTTCTTCACTTTTAAACAGATAGGATTCATCTGACTATTGATGGGGAACCTGTCTCTCTTTGCAGCTCACTTCTCTCCAGCATTCTGTCCTCATTCTCCTGAGCTCAGTCTTCTCCTGAGACTCTCAGCTCCATCTCCTCAATTCATGGAGTCCGGCAGGCTCCCCTTAAGTTTTATCTCCCAGTGACACAGCCTAAAAACTCTCTCAAAGCAGCACACTGGGGCAATTATAGGGCTTGCCTTGTATGTTTCTCATCAGTCAGGGTCATTGTACTCTATTTTCTTATATCTAGTATCTTAAAAATTGTTGATTTTTTGTTGTTCTTTTCTTTTCAGACAGGAGGAGAAATCCACTCTGTGTTACTCATCTTGGATGTAAGCTGAATTCCTCCTTTTTTTATTTTTGAGCCAGAGTCTCCCTCTGTAGCCCAAGCTGGAATGCAGTGGCGTGATCTCAGCTCCTTGGTTCACTACAACCTCTGCCTCCAGGGTTCAAGCGATTCTCCTGCCTCAGCCTCCTGAGTAGCTGGATTACAGGTGCCCACCACTACGGCTGGCTAATTTTTGTATTTTTAGTAGAGACAGGGTTTCACCATGTTGGCTAGGCTGGTCTCAAACTCTTAACCACAGGCGATCTGCCTGCCTTGGCCTCCCAAAGTGCTGGGATTACAGGCGTGAGCCACTGCACCCAGCCTCTTTCTTTTTTTAAAAGCCATAAATGCTATTCCTTTATCTGAACTTAGTCTTAATAATTACAGACAATTGTTAGCAACCCAATAAGTAGAGAATTAGTAAATGAGAAAAATTTTGGGCTGATTATCTTTAAAGCTTCATTTTATGTTTCTTATTGGCTTACTACCAGTAACTTCTTGTTTTGTTCTCTTAGTGGTTTCTTTTTTATTCATATGATACATCTTTAACTTAACATATAATGTCTTCAAATCATATATCACTTAAAAAATACATCATATATCACTTTATAAAAATCTTCTAATAGTATACTTACACTTCTACCTTCGCACTCTTTGTACTATTGTCACATATTTTACTTACACATTTAAAACCTCATACTACACTGATATTATTTTTATTTAAATAGTCAATTATCTTTTAAAGATATTTAAGCACTAATAATACCATATTCACCCATATTGTTAATTTCTTACAGTGTGGACCTTCTGAAGAAAATATTCAGAATGTATCACAGGAAAAAAGAAACAGAAAATATGAAGAATCACAAAACATGGGGTAGAATGGAAAACTACAGCATATTTCTTGCATTCCGTTTCTTTCTTCTGGGTTTGATTTTCTTCTTGCTGATATACATCCTTTTGTAGTTCTTTCAGTGATGGAAACTCCATGAGTCATAAACTCTCAGGTGTGATTCATTTGAAATGGTCTTTATTTTACCCTTACTCATGAATTTTTACCTACCTAACTCATAACAAGTTAGCTAGGTAAAAATTCCCAGGTTCTCAACTATTTTCTTCTAATGCTTAAGGGCATTATTTTACTGTTTTCTGGACTCTAGCATAGATAATGAGAATTTTGCTATTAGTCTAGTTGTTGTTTTTTTGTAAATAATCTAGCTTTTACGTGGATTTCTTCTAAAATTTTCATTTGTCTTTAGCAGCCTGCTGCATGCTACTGATCATCATCTGGAATTCTGGTACTTTAATCCTTCTTGCTGCTACCACCACTTGGGAGTCAGACAGGAAGTAATCTTGAAAAGGCCATATTTTCTTTTATTACTTTGTTTCATATACCCAGGGCCAGCTTCATGGGTCTGCAACCTATGCAGTCACAAAGGACTTCACATTTAAAAGAGTCCTAAACTTATTTTAGTGTTCTGCAATTGCCATCTTGTAATTCCTAATAATTTAAATTTGTTTAAGTTTTATGTTTAATTCTGGTAAAATAAACATAATTTAAGACTTACCATCTGTGTTAGTTTGCTTTGTGTTGCCTATAAAGGAAAACCTGAACTTGGCTAATTTATAAAGAAATAGGTTTATTTGGCTCTCAGTTCTGCAGGCTATACAAAAAGCATGGAACCAGCATCTGCTTTTGGTGTGGGCTTCAGTAAGCTACCAATCACGGTGGAAGGCAAAGGGGAACGGACACAGGCAGAGATCACATGATGAAAGAGGAGGAAAGGAGTAGGTGAACTACCAGGCTCCTTTGAATAACCAGCTGTCATAGGAACTAATAAGAGTGAAAACTCATTAACCCCTGAGGGGCGGTAGTAATCCAATCATGGAGAATCTACCCCCATTCCCCAAACACCCTCCAATTGGCCCATCTCCCAACACCACCACACTGGAAATTAAATTTCAACCTGAAATTTGGTGGAGACAAACCGTAGCATGATTGTACACATTTTTACATCTACATTCAATAGGGTTAAGTACATTGACATTATGAAACCAATCTCCAGAACTTTTTTCAACTTGCAGAACTGAAATTCTTTCTCCATTAAACAACTCCTATTTCCTCTCTCTTGACCCTTGTTAATTCCTATTCTACTTTTTGTCTGTTTGAAGTTGACTACTCTAGGTACCTCATATAAGTGAAATTACACAGTATTTGTCCCTTTGTGGCTGGCTTTTTTCACTTAGTATAATGTCCTCAAGGTCCATCCATATTGTAGCATGTGTGGAATTTCCTTCCCTTTTAAAGGCAATTAACAGTCCACTGTATTTATATACCACATTGGGTGAAAAATCTGAAGAACATTTTTGAAAAAGAGTTACCATATTTTTATTTCACACCAGTCCTGCAAATTATGCAGCCGATCCCGTTTTTATTTAATCATTCAAGAATTTCATTTAAAAACTGTAAAGGGATACAATATAGGAGGGGAAATTAATCAAGTGCATGCCTCACAAGACTACTTTCAATAGTCCAAGAGAAAATCACACAGAGTTAAATCATTCATAAATACACACCACATACCCAGCCTTTCCTCCTGACCCTTGAGGTCTCCCTCCCTCTAAGGAGGTTTTTTTCTTTCCCTAACAACTGGAATGTGATTGTCATTTCCCCTTTGGAAAAACCCATCCTCTACTCACTGGTATCAGTCATGTCAAAGAATTCTCTTCCTACCCATTTCCACATCACAATCAGTGCAATCCCTAGGACAATATTTTCCAGTAGGACATTCCCCAAGTTAAGCTAGGATATTACTGGGATGTAAGAGTTTTCCTAGGGACAGTCAAGATAATTAGTCAAGATAATTATTGGCACTCTGAGTTCTCTCTGAGAGCAGGTCAGTGCTCTCTGAGATCTCCCTGGTAGTGTAACGTACAAATATGCATCCCTGAGTCATCTCACAGGTAATTCTTGTCTCAGGAGAGACATTAAATTCCAGAAACAACACAATTGAGATCTGTAATAAAGATGAGAATTCTCTGATTACAGTCTATTGTGCTCAGGCTTTTCCCCACAGCCGATGACAATATATAAAATGACAGGCTGCCCTTTGACTCCTTTCTAATTCCAAAAGTTGACCAGAAGCCCAGAGCACATTAAAAATCAGCCCTAGCAAATACAGCCATCCCTCAGTAGCCCTGAGGGATTGGTTGCAAGACCCTCCTGGATAACAAAATCCACAGATGCTCAAGTTCCTTGTATAACACAGTGTAGTATTTACATATAACCTATGCACATCCTCTCGTATATTTCAAATCATCTCTAGATTACTTATAATATCGAATGCAATGCAATTTCTATGTACATAGTTATACTGTATTATTTAGGGAATAATAAGAAAAAAGTCTGTATATTTTCCGTGCAGACACAACCATTCCTTTAAAATATATATATATATATCTTTGAGACGAAGTCTTGCTCTGTTGCCAGGCTGGAATGCAGTGGAGTGATCTCTGCTCACTACAACCTCCACTCCCTGGGTTCAAGCAATTCTCCTGCCTCAGCCTCCCGAGTAGCTGGGATTACAGGCACACACTACTATGCCCAGTGAATTTTTGTATTTTTAGTAGAGACAGAGTTTCACCATGTTGGCCAGGATGGTCTCAATCTCTTGACCCCATGGCCTTCCCGCCTCAGCCTCCCAGATGCTGGGATTACAAGCTTGAGCCACTGTGCCCAGCCTTTTTAAAGATATTTTAATCTGTGCTTGGTTGAATTTACTGATGTGAAACTCATGAATATGGAGGACCAACTGTATAGCTTTTTCAAATTACAGAACCGTTCACTTCTTGGGGTCCTCCCCGTAGCCACACACATACCTAGAGGAGGCTTTGACCTAAGGGTTTTGCTACACCTTAGGCATATCACATTTTAAAGCAGAACACACTGATATGGCTTTTTGTACTTAAAAAGCAAAGCAGAACTAAAGTAGCTTTACAATTTTTAAAGCAATTCCCAAGGTCTAGAGGATGAGACGCTGCAGAGGGCTGGGGAGTGTGTGTGTGTTTGCGTGCAGTGCATGGGGATGGTGTGAGGAACGTGATGCTGGTCGTAACATGAGTTTAGATGAATGAGCCTGAGAAATTAAATTGGGTTACAAAGTAATCCTTAGGGAAAGCCTGTTAGGTGGCTGGAGTTCTAAGTATAAATGAAAGAGGTCAGACCTCATGATGATGAAAATGCAGTTTCAGCTTCATGATTTCAGCTAGTACTTTAGATCTGGCTATTAAAAATCCTGCAAAGATTTTAAAGGCAATTTGTTTCATGTAATAGATTGTCTAGACCTTAGGTGACCAGTAGGGTGGCATAGGGTCATTGAAAATGTGCTGTACATGTAAAATTCTCACTTGATTTTGACTAATGACTAATGAAACATAAGAAAGCCAAATATTAAAAAATATAACATTTTTTACATAGTGGGTTAAATAATATGCTTTTATAATTAATTTTAACTGTTTACTTTTACTTTGATTTTCCTGTGGGGTTTCTCCAGTGAAAACTAAAAAGCCTGTTAGAGAAATTCTAAGAGTTGTAGTGCTTCTTTTTAGTTTTCAAATGGAGCTACTACATTTAAAAAAAGCGGCTTGGTTTAGTGGCTCACATTACATTTCTATGAGACAGCTTTGGTCTAGAATCTGTTCAATTTTTGATACAAATTAGATCTTCAATATTTTCAGATTTATTTTCATCCCCAAGGTTCACGACATTCTGCATACTTGCTAACCGTAGCCTCGGAAGTGAGTCAATTGCAGCAGGTTAGGTGGCCCTAGCCTGCCGCCGGCACTCTTGCCTCCAACCCTCTGCAAGTTGTCTCTCCTGTACAGACCTCAGGTGAAAAGAAAATCGTTTTTCTTCTTTGAGGAAAAAATCGCAGCACTCTTCCCTCCAACGAAGTTGATGTTCCAAACTATTTTTTATAGTTTATTTTATTTTATTTTTTGAGATGGAGTTTTGCTTTTGTCGTCCAGGCTGGAGTGCAATGGCACAATCTCTGCCTCCCAGGTTCAAGTGATTCTCCTGCCTCAGTCTCCTAAGTAGCTGGGATTACAGGCATGTGCCAGGTTCAAGTGATTCTCCTGCCTCAGTCTCCCAAGTAGCTGAGATTACAGGTATGTGCCACTGCGCTGGGCTAATTTTGTATTTTTAGCCAGGCTGGTCTCAAACGCTTGACCTCAGGTGATCTACCTGCCTTGGCCTCCAAAAGTGCTGGGATTACAGTCATGAGCCACCACACCTGGCCCAAACTATTTTTTTAAACTAAACTTATAGAGGAAATAGTAAATTGTCAAATTTAGCAGAGATTTTTATTGTAATATTCATGAGTCTATCAACTATGCTCAAATGTTTTTCTCAGTGCTCTCGCCAGAGAAGAAAATGGAGAGATGACTTCAGCAAATGCTGAATGGCAACTTGACTTTATTCTTAATGAGGCAGATAATTTGCAGTGTGATGAAATGCACTAAAAATGCTATGCTCAGTGGACTCAGGAGAGACTTAATAGATAGAAAATTTATTTTGCTTCTGAAGCAAAAGGGTAGGGAGAAAGGAGACAGAGGAGAGATAAAGGGAAAGACGAGATCAAAAGACTATATTCAGTACAATTTTATTAATTATGTATGTTAAGAATATACTGTATCCATTAACTTTTCATTTTCTGAGCAAAAGATTTTTTATTTTGGTATTTGGTTAATAAATGAACAATAATTATATTCTTTAATATTCAAAATATCTTAGAATTCATTTGGTATTGTCAAGCAAAAATGTATGAAAGGATATATAACTAATTTTTCTTTTCAATTATATTTCATGAAGTTCAAGTGTGAAGGTATAATTTACGCTCATCAATTAATATAGCCTGTCATGTCTAAAAATGTTGGATTTATGCTTCTCTATACTCCTATTGTTTAACATGAAAATCTTCTTGGGGGACTTTTTTAAAAGTTCAATGTTTCTAAGAAGCTCTTATTTTGTTAATTTTTTTTCCAAACTGATTTAGAAACTTTTTGAATGCATCTTAAATTTTCTTGAACAAGTACATTTTCTCTTTGTGTGCTATAAAGTACTCCAATACTCCTTTAAAATAAAAGTGTCAGGTTACAGAACTAACGTCTTTGTGGAAACTGCTTTTCTTGTGTAGTTACCTTATTGTGCCTATTGTGTCTGGGAGAAGTCACTGATTTTTCTGGATATTCTCCAAATGTCTTTACCAGTGTTTAGCATTATAATAGGAGTCGAGTCTTTTTTTTTTCCATTATAATTTCAGCTCTTGAATGAACTCCAGAATAAATGTAGTACACAGTTTGTCTTTGCAATGCAAAACCTCAGTCATGCGCCTGCCCACCCCTCCTGGGTATTAATATTAGGAATTAGAATAAGTCAATGAAATATGAGAACATATTTTATGATCTCACTCATGGCCTGCTTGAGAGGGCCTGAAATAATGACTGAGTAAAAAAATAATGTTAATCTTATTTGAATTCTCCTTAATTGTGATAATGGTATTTTTAACTAGGTAAATCAACTGCTTTATTGAGAATAAACACCTAACTGAAATCCTGCTTATTTCAATCTATTTAATGTGTCTTTAACATTAAATCAGCATTAGAGTTGTGGCTGTTATTATAATTTAACCTCAGTTTTAATATTATATTCAGATCTAACTATTTAATAACTGAACTTGTAATAGCTGTACATGCTGAGGGCTGCTTTCTGCTAATGCCTTTGATTTTCTGTCTAGGGACTTTCTTTCTGGCCACTGGGGCATGAATGCCCTGCTGATACAAAGGCTAAGCCAGGCGTGTGGAAGAATTGTTCAGAAACAGCTCACAAGCAGTATCAAAGGGGAAGCTAGTAATGACTATTGCAGTTTTCTCACCCCTTCATCTGATTAACTTTGAGGCATATTCTACCTCAGTACTTTCCAAACTTTATCATTTGGGGATCCTGTTAAAAATTCACATCCTGATTCAGTGGATTTGTGGCAGAGCTTCAGATGATGATGATGATGATGATGATGATGATGATAATGATCCACCTTGAGTAGCAAACTCTACATTGTCTCTCAGAATTCCCCAGTAGAATTAAGCTCCATTTGCCCTTTGGAGACAGAGTTTCACTCTTGTTGCCCAGGCTGTAGTGCAGTGTTGCGATCTCGGCTCACTACAACCTCCACCTCCCAGGTTCAAGTGATTCTCCTGCCTCAGCCTCCCAAGTAGCTGGGATTACAGGTGCCTGCCAATTTTTTGCCAGCTAATTTTCTGTATTTTTATTAGAGACGGGGTTTCACCATGTTGCACAGGCTGGTCTCAAACTCCTGACCTCAGGTGATCCACCAGCCTTGGGCTCCCAAAGTGCTGGGATTACAGGACTGAGCCACTGTGCTTGGCCTAACTTTCTTGATTATTCTCCTTTGGTTGGTTTTCTTCCCTATTTCTCACTTCTGTATTCCCCTACCAGTGTTTCCCACTTGCATGAATTCTTATTTCAGAGTGCTTCTGGGGAAACTCAAGCCAAGAATATGCATCTATCTATTTATGTATCTGCTCACCTGACCATCCATGTATTCATCTACATCTAGCTATCCATCCATTGATTCATCTATGTATCTAGCTATGTAATGCATTCATCTATCTTCTACCTAATCTATTCATCTATTATCTATCTCTATCTAATATATTCATCATCCAACTATCTATTCATCTACCTAATCTATTCATCTGTATATCTACTATTTATCTATCTAATCTATTCATCTATCCATCTACCTCCCTCCCTACCTACCTATCTGGAACACAGCAACACAGCACAGCCTCTTTAAAAAAATCCAGCAAATTGAAGAGCTGAAAGAGAAAGAATGAAGATATATCGGAGGGGGTGGAAAGGAAAAGTTGATGGCTACCATCTAAAGGGACTGTTTCTTCCTCCTTTGGTCATTTTCAATGAGATATGATATCATGGAGCTCTGGTTAAGGAGGAGACAAGGCAGTTAGTTATGGCTACATAAATGGGACAGCTCCAGAAGTCCATGGAGGGATCACCTTTCTACTAGGAAAGATGGGCAAGGACTTTACGCCTCATTCTATTATTCAGGGCACACTGCTGAGAGGATTGGCCAGTGAGGCCAGAGAGAAAAGGCAGGGCAAATGTTAATCTTGGAAAGGACTGAAATTAGCATAAGCAGAGGGACACGGGGTGAAGTGGTAGCGGAGAGTGGATGCCACACTGTCTGGGCTTGTGGGTCAGCCCTGTTAAGGAGAGGAAAATTAGCAAACAGGCTTGCAGATGTTACCCAGGATTTCTTCATGACTTTGTGCAGCTACACAACGGATGCTCCTTATCTTGCGGGAGTATGATTGAGAGCCCTGGACTTCCTCAGCTCAGATCCCAAGTCTGCCACCTCCTGGTTGTGCTACCTTAGCATCTGTATTCAACCTCTTTAAGCATCAGTCTTCCCATCTATGTAGTGGGGACAGTAATTCCTATCTCATGGGATTGTCATAAAAATTAAATAAGATGTTTTGTACAAAGTGCTGCCTTTATTACAACTGGAGGATAAGAGAGCAGCCCTGATATTGTAAATATTCTCAAGAATGATGAGGAAACGATGGTGGAGCTTTTACTTGATTCCAGCGTCATGAACACACACACACACACACACACACACACACACACACACACACACACAAACACATATATGTAGACAGCCACAGGAGCGGTAATACCCTGATTATGTAAATCAACCCCAGCTCTAACAGCTAAAAAAACCCTACTACTGCTCTTAGTGATGCATGAAATCACCCCCGTGAAATCTTTCTTTGAATAAAGCAAACATCTGTTCTTGGTGGAATGCAAAAGAGAAACTTTATTTGAAGTTCCTGATTCCCTTTCTCATTAAAAGTATTTTGAGCACAACTAAAATAGTTCTTGCCAAGAGCACTTTTCACACTCTTCAGTTTCTTAGGTTCTCTGGCCTGAGAACCAGCATTCAGCACCCTTAGCCTCATCACAGCTGGGAGTCTGGGGTCTTGGAAAGGGACAGAGTCACTTTGTTTTTGCCATCAAGACCCTCTGATCACCTCGGATGGTCTCACCTGTTATTGCTTCTTTCCAATTCTGACAGGTTGATATTCTGGAAGCAAGATCTTGGAAGGCCGAGGACGGGTCATTTCTTAGGACTGTACAAAAGAATCAGTCTTTATAGTAAGCCAGTAGTTCTTTCATCTCAGTCTTTTGAAAGCAACTTCCCCTCTTTAACCAACACCTGCCCTGGTCTCTTCATGAGCCAAAGAGGTGAGGTGCTGATGGAAATCCCAGATGTGGCCAAAACTCCCCAGAAGCAGACAGGTCAGAGGTCTTTTGTGCCCTTTCCTGTAACAGGTGGCACTTGGTCTTCAGAGAGAACTCCATTGTTCAAGAGGATTTGAATCATAAGACATTTGGGGTTAAAAAAAAAACCTATCATTTTGCATTTTGATTTTTGTAGAGTCAACCACAACATATTTGAAAATCGTGTTCTTGAAATAAGCCTGTAATAGTAGATATCATAGGTATCAGGGATAAAGTGTCTACTCTTTTAGTGGTGTAAGTTGAACCAAATGGTTGTTTCAAATTACATTTTCTTGTACTATATGATGGATGTGCTATGCACACACACTTTCTCACACACACACACACGTGTGTGAGGGGAAGTGTGTAGGTGGTCAGAAAAGGAAGAATAAAAAAATTCATGCTAATGTCTAAATAAGTAAATTAACTAGTGAAATAAATAGATTTCTATTTACACTATACAATAAATTTTAAGGATAACCAGTTGTTAATTTATACACTGAACTTGAAAGAGACTCATTTGAATTGAAACATGAAATGTTCATCCTCTCTTCTTCCCCCTCCCACCTGGGAAACATGAAAGATCTGCAACTCACACATACCAGCGTAATTTAAACACACTTGAAAAGAATTGGTAGGCAGCAATTCTAACCTAAAGGGTTCATATTGAAACCACTCACCATAGACATCTAAATAGGTCCCAATGAATGAGAAAGCGCAACCATTTTCTGCTTGAGGAAACTGTCCAAGTTCCAAACTGTAGACCTGACATTCATATGTCATGAAAATACATGGATTCAAATACAGAGACCCCAGGCTAGTTCCTAGAGCTCCAAGGATGTCATCAGAAACAAAAACGTTCCATTTGACAACCATGAGATTTAACATGGCTGACCTACGTGGAAGGTTTTAATACTGCCACTTATTCTCCCATGTGTAAAGGGGTTCAGCAGGGTGAGCATCCCAGGGACGCACACATGCATTTTCTCCACTCATCCTCCTTAATTCAAAGGTCCAACTGTGGCTCCCCTAGGAAAAAAGCAAAGGCCAAAGGTGGGTGGCCCAGACTCTTTCTTCGTATGGGGGAACACAGGCAACAGCTGCAGCATATCACTGAGATTGGTTACTGACAGGGAAAAGCATTGATCATTTCATCAGGTCTCACAGATCACTAACAACAGAATACCTTCCCACTAATTGGTGGCCACCACGACAGCTATAGTTGGCTTGACTGAAATCAGCATTTAAACAATATTATTAAATTGTAGTAAAATACACGAAACATAAAATGTACCATCTTAACCATTTTTGACGGTATAGTTCAGTCCTGTGAAGTACGTTTGCAATGTTGTACAACCAATTCCAGAACTCTTTCATCTTGCAAAACAGAAACTCAATGCCCGTTCAACAATTCCTATTTCCCGCTCTCCGCAGCTCCCGGCAACTGCCATTCAGCTTTCTGTCTCTACAGATTTGACCACTCTAGATACCTCATGTGAGTGGAATCACACGTATTTGTTCTTTGGTGACTGACTTATTTCACTAAGCATTTTGCCCTCAAGGTGCATCCATGTTGTAGCATGCATCAGAATTTCCATTATTTTTAAGGCTGAATAATATTGCACCATATAAATCAGTGTATTTAATTCTAACACTAAAAGGCTCATATTCCATTGCATGACCAACCCACTCTATGATCCTCAATAAGTCATGTGTTTTGTAGACGCATGCAATTGTTATAATCCAGGGATCCCTTTGGACCCATGATACTCATTAATATAGCTGAGTGGAGTTAGAGAATCTGTGGGTAGGGAGCAGAAATAAAGCTAACTGGTAAAAAAGTTGATGTAAATTTAAATCTTGCCCTCCTTTGCACTAAATTTTCATTGCCCAGACTGTATCTGCCAAGATACACTGAATGAGTATTACCCAAAATTTCTACCCTTATTGACAGAACAGTCACGGCTAACACTTGCATAGTGTTTAAATTTTCTAGACATCATTTTTAAGCTACAGACACTATCATCATCATAATGCTTTACGAATGGGAAAATGAGTCTGGGTAGTTAAGTCCCTTGCCTAGTGTGTGCAGTTAGTCAGGGCTGGTGTTTGAATACAGGTAATTTGACTCCAGAGTTCACACACTTGACCACGACACTGTGGACATCCATGGATAAGTGTACATGGGAGAGTCTGTATGTTTGGGTTTTTTTGACAATCAGCAATGAAAGAAGACGTATTAGAACTCTAAATCATATTGTTAAAAAGTGGTGCAACAACGTAAAACAGAAAGTCCTCCGGTTTTTAAATTGCACACAACAAATTGGAATCCTCACTCTGCCAGTGGCTGTTTGATAACACTGACCAAGTTTTTATCCTCTTGGCTTCAGTTTCCTTACGTGAAAATGAGAATAATAATAATCCCGACTTAACTCAGTTGTGGAAAATTAAGAAAATTGCATTGTAAAATGCTTAGCCTGTAGCAGGTACTCAGTAAATGTTAGTTCTCTTCACTCTTCTGGGGCAAGAGAAGAATGTGGTCTCAGAAAACAGAAATATGTTTTCATAAAGGCATATATTGCATAAACACTTTTTTATTTTTTATTTTGAGACGGAGTCTTGCTCTTCACCAGGCTGGAGTGCAGTGGCACGATCTTGGCTTACGGAAACCTCTGACTCCCGGGTTCAAATGATTCTCCTGCCTCAGCCTCCCGAGTAGCTGGGATTACAGGCATACACCACCACGCCCAGCTAATTTTTGTATATTTAGTAAAAGCAGGTTTCACCATGTTGGCCAGGATATTCTCAGTCTCCTGAACTTGTGATCCGCCCACCTTGGCCTCCCAAAGTGCTGCACTTGTAGGCATGAGCCACCGCGCCCAGCCTGCATAAACACTTTTTAAATAATTGCCATTAAATATGAACACTTACAACTTTATTTTTCTCATGTACAAGGAACTTAACCTTTCAATTGCCTCCTCTCTCTTTTGCATTCTGCCAAAATCTATTCACAAATACAAGAGACATGTGATGTTGGAAACCTAACGATAGGTCCTGGTAAAATCAACCTGGCATTTTCTTCAAGTGGAGAAAGAGCTTTAAATGACAGGATAGGAACTCTATTAATGGGCTAAACCTACATCCCCTTTCCCTTTGTTTCAGAATTCTATGCCTTTGAATATTTGTCATGAGTCAGAAAGGGAAGGGCTATCTCCCAGGCTTCACCCAAAGTCATCGTTAGGTTTTAGCAGCCACATAATTACAGATTTGCCTCTTCTTTTTATTTTTAAAAAATGGTGTAACAATGGGATCAGTAGAAAATGCTACAAGTACAGTATTTTGATAAAATAATACATGGAAGCTTAGATATTATTTGTCCAGTTACATAAGTCAACTCAAAAATGAACCTTATGAGCTCAATTGATTCAGTAACAACCACACTTGCTAGGACAGTGTTGCACAATTAAAAATGTCTTCCCATTGCCACAGTATGCTTTGCTTTGAAGATGTACACAGTAAGCCACCAAGGGACCAATGTGAGATGCACAGAAATCCAGATCTGCTACTCCTAAAAAGAAGGTAGAGAAGAAGTTTCTTCATATAGATTGAAGGATAGCATATGTCTCTATGTGGATATACTTACATCTTCCTACATATATAGACAACAAATATTTCCATGTTATTTCTATTACCTCTCTTTTCTTTGTAATGTTTTTCTTTGAGCAAAAAGCTTAGCTCTTCAATTTGTTTCCTCTGTATGATGTTTAGTGATTGGTTTCCATTAAATATCAAAAGAATAGAAAGTTCAAACAAGTTTAAGAAGCGATGGAACAGTCATAAGATGGATTCTATTTTCCGTTTGTGCACGAAATATCTTGGTATCCACATTATTGGAAGTTCCAGTGTACAGAGAGTTAAAGACATCTGACTGAGTGTGAAAAGCAGGAATGGAAGTGTGGGTTGTTTTTACTCCTTGGACTCTCTTGTTGATTTCCAGATGGCAAAATGCATGTCCAGCCTCCAGTGACGACTCATAGAGGGTTGGTGCTTTTCTGAATGAAAGTGTTGACTGGAAACACTTCTCTTACCTGGAAATGGATGAAGTCCTACAACTTTTAAGGCATGGCTCTTTTTGTATATTATGGTAGTTTGTGCTTTCTGATATATTTTCTTGAACAAGCGTATCCCTTCTTTGGAGTGACTGGGTGTCTCCAGTTAATATTTACATGAGATCGTATTTTTCCCTTAGCCCAACCCTGCCTACTTTTCAATCACTCTTGAACTATTAGGTTACTGCTGTAAAATACTATTCACAAATTTTAAAAGGTAATTACTATTTGCATCTTTAAGTTCTCAAGAACAATTTTGTTAGTTATGCTGCACCTTATAATATTAGAGTCTATTCCTATTTTAGAAACAAAACTAAGCATGAGATAGGATAGTGACTGGTTGAGAGGTTAGCAGTGAATTGTGGTTCAAGGTGAGAATTCTCAGACTTTGGTCCACTGAGCCATGTTTCCCATGCTTACATATCTGTGAAACAGCTGCAGGTGAAACGCTAAGAAATATTCTCAGCAGAGCGGAATGTTTTAAAAGAACCGAACTCTCCCTTCCACTCTTCTCTTGATACAAGAATCCACCCCATTTCTCAGAGCTAGTCACTTTCCTTGGCTTGAGCACCCTGGGACAGCAACTCATTGTAGATCCAGTATCTCCATTTGACAAAACGCGTTCCTCCCAGAATCAATCTGCATTTCTAACAATTTCCTGAGTGATGCTGATGTTGCTGTTCCTGGGACTAAATAGTTGAGACACAATTTTGCTGGTAGGGCACTGGTGCAGATCTATTCACTTATCTTCATTTTTTTTTGTTGTTCAGAACAGTGAATCTTTGATATAGCTTGAATGTTTGTCCCCTCCAAGTCTCATGTTGACATGTGATCCCCAGTGTTGGAGGTGGGGCCTGGTGGGAGGTGTTTGGGTCATGAGGTGGATTCCTCGGGATGGTCTGATGCCATTCTCACAAGATGGAGTTAGTTCTTACTATTGGCTTCTGCAAGATCTGGTTGTTAAGAGGAGTCTGGTGACTTCTTCTCCTCTCTTTGGCCTCCTCTTCTTTTGTCATGTGAAATATTTGCTCCCCCTTCACCTTCTACCATAAGTGGAAACTTCCCGAGGACTTCACCAGAAGCTGAGCAGATGCTGGTGCCATGCTTCCTGCACAGCCTGCAGAACCATGAGCCAAATAAACCTCTTTTCTTTATAAATTACCCAGCCTCAGGCATCCCACTATAGCAATGCAAATGTACTAAGACAACCTTTAAAAAGAACATTAAATAAAAGTATTATTTAATACACTACTCTTTGTTTTTCTATGAGCAAAGGGAATAAATATTATTCTCAAGAGTCTCAGAACTTCCAGGCTTGGCCAAGATCCAAAGGGCAGGGGACCCTTCATTGGATGCTACTTGGTGTTTGCATACTTCTCTCAACCGTGCCAGGCATTGCTAAGGAGGTTTGGAGTCAACTCTGACAATATTGTTTTTCTAAGCCAAGGAGCAAAAACATGAGCATGAATCAGATTATTAAATGTTGACTTTAAAGGCCTCCTGCTCTCACTGTTTTTGTAATTTAAAGAAATCTAATCTCCTCACATGGCCCTGCTATGCCTCTCCCTGGCATCATGTTTGTTTGGGCTTTGGATTCAACATTAAGATAATGATTCGAAGGAAAAAGAAAACAGCAACCTTAAAAGCTGGGGTTTCTTTTAGACCCAGGCCATGGACAGGCCAGCTGGGTGGGTGTGAACGTAAGACTTTATGCATGTTTCTGCAATGAGCACGTGTGTGAGGGGGAAATGGTAAGCACTGGGGCCACTCAACTTATGAAACAGAGAAAGGCTTTATTGCTTAAAAACCCTAAGGATCAGGTTAGCACGTGGCTTGGGTGACACAGGAGAGAATTTGGGGGTTTAAAAGCTCCTACAAATGATGTTTATTTTTTATTTTTATTTATTTTTTGAGATGGAGTTTCGCTCTTTAGCCCAGGCTGGAATGAAGAGGCATCATCTCGGCTCACTGCAACCTCTGTCCCCCCCGGGTTCAAGCGATTCTCCTGCTGCAGACTTCCAAGTAGCTGGGATTATAGACGCCCACTGCCATGCTAATTTTTAGTAGAGATGGGGTTTCACCATGTTGGTCAGGTTGGTCTCGAACTCCTGACCTCAGGTGATCCACCCACCTCAGCCTCCCAAAGTGCTAGGATTACAGGCATGAGGCACCATGCACGCTCACAAATGATGTTTAAATATTTAATACATTGAAGCCTCCAAGAAGACAGTTTTATTAACTCTCTGATTTCCAATTCACTCCAGTAATAGAGAACTTTTGCTTCTCAAATGAGAACGTTTTTTATTTTCTGAGACTACCTTTAAGCTGTTATAATATTTTTCATTTGAACCATAAAAGAATTCATTGTGAATACTGAGAGTTTTTTTACTTACAAATGTCATACTATCTTGTGTTTTTGTCTTTTTTAAAGACAGGGTGTCACTGCACCCTGCCCATGCTCTTTCAAATTTATTCAGCAGACTCAACCTCTGGGCCTCAGTGCAATGGCATAGAGAATACTTCATTTCAGCTCACTCGTCCTGTCTGTCCATTTGCTGTTGGCTTTGTTAGGAAAGCTCCTGACACATAGCCCTGACTGGGAGAGGGGAAATTTTAATGTTATAGCCAAAGAACCATAGGAAGGGATATCCCAATTCTATTCCCACGGACTCATGTGATTTCCCCAAGAGGCAAATAGCAGATCACTTCAGCCACCATCTACTTTTTTTGTTTGTTGTTTTTGTTTTTTGTTTTTTGAGAGAGTTTTGCTCTTGTCGCCCAGGCTGGAGTGCAATGTGCAATGGCATGATCTCAGCTCACTGCAACCTGCACCTCCTGGGTTCAGGTGATTTTCTTGCCTCTGCCTCCCCAGTAGCTGGGATTACAAGCGCACACCACCACACCCAGCTAATTTTTGTATTTTTGGCAGAGACAAGGTTTCACCACATTGGCCAGGCTTGTCTCCAACTCCTGACCTCAAGTGATCCACCTGCCCCAGCCTCCCAAAGTGCCGGGATTACAGGCATGAGCCACCACACTGGCCTCGTGTTTTAAAGAGCACAGCTTTTCTGGGATGTGGACAGAAACCCCAGAGACAACTGAACTCATTGAGAACGTGATTCTTTGTGCTGGGACCAGGCTAACCCTGAATAAAAGAAGTCTTGCTCTCACTGTAGACTGCAACGTGTTTAAATCAATGGAATTAATCCACACTGCAGCACACAATTTGTGATCATTAAGTGAAGTAGTGACGAGGGGAACAAATGTTGTGTACTTAGAGACGCAGCCAATGTTGTCCTCATATGAGACGTGCTGCTGGCTTGTGTGCTAAAGAGTGACTGGACCCCCATTCCTGTAGGTCGAGGTCTCTCTAAACCCCAGTTCTGCCTTCCCAGTCAACAGAGGCTAAAGACACTAGGGAACATTTTTTGTTTTGTTCCTCTCTGTACATGGTTTTTCACATGCCCAGGTTTTGCAACTTCACCTGCTCTTCTTTGCTATTGTTAGAAATCAATATGATGGAGGTGTGAGGGGACAAAAGAGCATACTGAAAAGTGGATGAGACAGGAGACAGGCTGGCAGATCCAAAGCTCGGGGTGGGAAAAGAGCTTACTTGAATCATTTAAGACCCAGAAAAAGATGAGAACAGATAGCCTGGGTGAATGTATCTGAGACCAGAGGCTGGCGGTCCACCTCCGGAAAACCTGTGCATTAGGCCTGAATGGGGCAGAATCCCTAAAGCCAGCCAAGGGAAGACCAGTCTGATGATTCACAGAGGTGACCCAAGGAGGCAGCCAGCACAGAGGCCAGGTAGGAAGCGCCGCAATAGTGGCTGGTCCCTGGCAGTGCAGGAGAATCACCTGGCGCTTTGGGAGAGTGCCAAGGCCTGGAGAAACACGTATCTGTTATGAAGTTCAAAACCAAGCAGAAGTAAATAATATATGCTTTAGGCATACATACATTTGCATATAGATATAATAAAAGCATTTTCAAAACAAAGACATAAAATTTCCTGGTCATGTTTACCTCTGGTGTAGGTAAATGAATGCATTACTTGAGGATCAGATGGATAATAAACTACTTATGATGCCCTGGCTCTTAAAGCAGGTGGCAAGTTCACGGCTATTTGTTACATTATTACAATTTGACTATAAGAAAGATGTGTCCATGCAGTGGTGATGTATGTGCCATGAATCAAGATGTGAACTTTTCCAATTCTAAGCACCTGAGATCTGATTTGGAAATTTACTAATGCTACTATTAAAAAAAATTAGAAATTAGGATGGCTACTATTAGGCCATCCTATTAGGCCATCCTAATTTGGATGACTACTTTTAAAAATTAGAAAATAAGTGTTGGACATACTAAAGTTAAAACTTAAAAAAAAAAGAAAAGAAAAGAAGTGTTGGTGAGAACGTAGAGAAGACAGAACCCTCATGCACTCTTGGTGGAAATGTAAAATGATGCAGCCAGTATGGATAATAGTGTGTGGTTCCTTAAAAAAGTAAACATTGACTTGACTAGATGCTCCAGCAATACCATTTCTGGATATACATCTAAAATAATCACTGGGCGCGGTGGCTCATGCCTGTAATCCCAGCACTTTGGGAGACTGAGGTGGGCAGATTACGTGAGGTCAGGCTTTTGAGACCAGCCTGGCCAATATGGTGAAACCCCGTCTCTACTAATAATACAAAAATTAGCCAGGCGTGGTGGTGGATGCCTGTAATCCCAGCTACTCGGGTGGCTAAGGCAGGAGAATCGCTTGACCCCAGGAGGTGGAGGTTGCAGTGGTGCTGAGATTGCACCACCACACTCCAGCCTGGGTGACAGAGTGAGACTCTGTCTCAAAAAAAAAAAAGTAAATAAAATAAAATAATTGAAAATGGGGTCTTGAAGAGATATTTGCACATTCATGTTTAAAAGCAGCATTTTCACAATAATTAAAATGGGGTAGCAACACAAGTATCCACTGATAGGGGAATGGATATGGGAAATGTGGTCTATATATACAATGAAATATTATTTAGCCTTAATAAGGAAGATAATTCTGATCCATGCTATAACATGCACAGACCTTGAGGACATTATGCTGAGTGAGAGAAGGCAGTCACAAAAAGACAAACACTGCATGATTCTGCATATATGAGGTATCTAAATAGTCAAAAGCACAGAGACAGAAAGTGAATGGTGGTTGCTGGGAGCTGGGGGGAAGGGGAATGGTGAGTTACTGTTTAATAGGTGCAGATTTTCAGTTTCGCAAGGTGAAAAGAGCTCTAGAAATGTATGCACAACATTATGAATGTATTTAATATCCAGGAACTATGCATTTAAAATGGTTAAGATGGTCAATTTTATGTTATGTGTTTTTTTTTGTTTTTTTTTTTAACCACAAACAAATTGTTTTTAGTTACTAATGAGCAGGGCTTAACCTCAGGTATCCTGATATAAAGGGTGTGAGGTAAGGCTCAGACATCAGTATCTGTTTAAAACTTCTCAGTCGATTTTGGCATGCAGACAGGTTTGAAAGGCACTCTGGTCTGAGAACACAAAGTGGAGAATAATTGGTTTCCCAAAGAGCAGGAGAAAGCAAGGTCTGGGGAGACTTTACAAAGAAGGTGGCATATAAGCTGGGCTTAGAAATGTGAGTACGATTTCAACAAATGCATTTGGATTTTCTGGGTGAAGAGAAAAACCACAGTAGGTCCTGGACATAGAAGAATTCATGGCATGTGCAGGGCAGCCTCAAGTAATTATACGTGGCAACATCAGAGGGTGAATGGGGCATGCGTGGGAAAGAAATGAGATGGGAAGAGTAGACTGGGGTGAATTACACACTGCTTGAGTGCCACAAAAGAAATCCAAATCTTCATGCAGGCAGTGGAAAAGCAGCAACCACTTTTAATAAAGAAAGCAATATTTTAAAATATTCTTAGCATCCTAGAAATACCTATTTTAATAGCACAGAAGGAAAAGTGTCGTAGGCCAGGTGCAGTGGCTCATGCCTGTAGTCTCAGCACTTTGGGTGGTTTAGGTGGGTGGATTGCTTGAGCCCAGGAATTTAAGACCAGCCTGGGAAACATGGCAAAACCCTGTCTCTATAAAAACACAAAAATTAGCCAGGTGTGATGTGCACCTGTAGACCCAACTACTTGGGAGGCTGAGGTGGGAGGGTCTCTTCAGCCTGGGAGGTCGAGGCTGCAGTGAGCCAAGATCATACTGCTGCACTCTAGCCTGGGTGACAAAGTGAGATCCTGTCAGAAAATGAAGAAGCAGAAGGAGCAGGAGCAGGAGAAGGAGAAGAAGGAGAAGGAGAAAGAGAAAAAGAGGAGGGAAAGGGATGGTGGGGACGGTGAGGAAGAGGAGGATGAACAAGAGGAAGAGAAGGAGGAGGAAGAGAAAAAAAGAAGGAAAGAGGAAGAAAGAAAACAGAAGGGGTGTTGTAAACAGAAACGGAAAATAGAGACTAGAAGGATGGTTACCATAGGCTGGGAACGGTGAGGGTGGGGGCATAGGGGTGATTAATGGGTACAAAAAAATAAAAAGAATAAATCAGACCTAGTATCTGATACACAATAAGGGGACTATAGTCAATAATAATTTATTGGTACATTTAAAAATAACTAAAAGTATATAATTGAATTGTTTGTAACACAAAGGAGAAATGCTTGAGGGGACAGATATCCCATTTTCTGTGATGTGATTATTGTGAACTGCATGCCTATACTAAAATGTCTCATGTACTCCGTAAATATATACATCAGCTATGTATCCACAAAAATTAAAAAATCATCCAAAAATAAAAATAAATGAAAAATAAAATAAGAAATGGAAAGCAGGGCCTTCATTAGCAGGTTACCTAATCGATCAGATAAGAAATAGTCAGGGTCTGATTTTACAAAGTGGCTGTGAGCATGAATGATGAATTTGAGATACATTTTGCAGGAAGAATTCATGGGACTAAGAAAGGAAGAGGAACTTGAACATGGTGTCCATGTTTCCAATGCGGTTGACTGGGTGCATGGTAATGTTTTTGCTCAAGCTAAGGAACATGAAGAAGAGTCCAGCTGGTGGGTGTTGAGTTGGATGTGTCCAGGGTAAGTACATCCAGCAGTGAGCTGCAAACAAGCTGCCGTTCAGGCAAGGAGTCTGGGCTGAGACGCAGATCTGAAGTCCTCAGTGGATAGGCAAAGCTAGAGGAAGGCCCAAGGAGAGTTTTTGGATAGCAAAAAGAAGTTGGCCGTGGCACCAATCTTTAAAGGGTGGGCAGAGGGGGAGAAATGAAAGTAAGAGAGAGATAGAAGCAGTTATCAGAGAAAAACAAAAACAAAAAACTTCAAAACTGGACCACTAAGAGAGTCAAAGGAAGAGAGCTCCATGGAGAAGGAAGGGACCAACACAGTGAAGGGGCTCGGCCTCGTTAGTGGGTCACTGAGGAATTTACAGCAACAGCTTAGCAAGGAGAAGGAAACGATTTCTTTCTTTGTTTTAGGAAGGATTATTTTATTTATTTATTTTTTTTTTAAAGAGAGGGTGTTCTGTCACCCAGGCTGGAGTGTGGTGGTGTGATCATAGAGGACTACTGCTTCAAACTCAAGTGGGCTCAAGTGATTCTCCCACCCCAGCCTCCAGAGTAGCTGAGACTACAGGTACACAACATCACATCTGGCTAATTTTGTGTGTGTGTGTGTGTGTGTGTGTGTGTGTGTGTGTGTAGAGATGGGTTCTTGATATGATGTCTAGGCTGGTCTCGAATTCCTGGGCTCAAGCAATCCTGCTGCCTTGGCTTCCCAAAACATTTGGATTTATAGGTGTGAGCCATGATGTCCAGTATGAATAGGATTTTCTAGCGGTAAAGACAGTCAAGGCACAGAATTGGAAGGAGTGAGGTCTCAAAGACGGGCATAGAAGATGAGCAATGAACACAAATAGTCTGGTTATAGCTTTTTAAAAACATGGAGGTGGCCGGGTGCATGGTGGCTCATGCCTGTAATCCCAGCACTTTGGGAGGCCGAGGTGGGCAGATCACAAGGTCAGGAGATGGAGACCATCCTGGCCAATACCATGAAACCCCATCTCTACTAAAAATACAGGCACACGCCTGTAATCCCAGCTACTTGGGAGGCTGAGGCAGGAGAATCGCTTGAACCTGGGAGGTGGAGGTTGCAGTGAGCAGAGATCACTCCACTGTACTCCAGACTGGCAACAGAGCGAGACTTCATTGAAAAGAAAAGAAAAGAAAAGAAAAGAAAAGAAAAGAAAAGAAAAGAGAAAAAAGAAAAAGCATAGTGGAAAAAAAAGATTAAAACAGATGAAAATGAATAATGGCAGGGCTATTGAAAAATTGATTGTGTAATGGTAGATATTTTTCTTTCTTAACTTTTTCTATGTTGTTTATACTACGTTGGTCATTTTTGCCTCCCTTTTACATTGGAACATGAAGTTTATCTGTAACAGCTATGCAAAGGGTTAAGCTTAGAAAACTGTAGACACCTTTTCTAAGATAGGGAGAAAGATGTTAGGAAAATCTACAGCTAAAGATTATTTAGGGAGCAGAGAGAAGGGAATTTAGGACGTTCATCCCAAGTGGTCCTTAGGAAGGTTGTGCTGCTCTCCTAAGTGGAAATGACGACCTCTCCCCTACTCCACCCCCTGTATTTCTATCCATTGAATTCACCTACAAAGTTCGATATCATTACGTGTCTTCATGTCTATTCCCTCTACCAAGCCATACACCCATTCAGGGCAGAGATGGTGTTTACTTTTCTCTATATCCTGAGAACTTACCACAAATCCTGCTTCTTAGCAGATGCTCAATACATTCTTATTGAGAATTCATACTTTTTCTTGGGGGAGGTAGAAATTCAATCATTTTCTGAGAGTGAGAGAGTGAGGACTTGAAGAGTTAAGTTCTGAAACGAGTGTGATGAAAAACGAATGGTGGCTGCCCAAGAACCTATACAAAGAGGGCTGGGTAAAAATCTACACAAGAGGAGACAGCAATGTTCACTACATTCAAAAGCAGCATTCGCAGCAATGAGGTTATGGATGAAGATTTGTCTTTATAAGAGAAAAGACACAAGGTGAAGCTTTCAGAGAGATTTAATAGTTACCAAGTAAGTCTCTAAGTTGCTAGTGACAGTCAGGGCACCGGCAGCCCTTCCCTGGCTAGAGAGTATTTTCTAGGGTGTCAAAGAATGTGATACATGTGCTCTGTCCACTTCTCTGTCCCTTGACACAGGAACAATCAGAAAGTCCTCTCTGCTGGGAGAAGGTCATGGTCCAAGATGACAGGTAAACCCAAGGTCAGAAGCCCAGGGCTCTCGGTGAGTTCGCACATTCCCTTGGGCCAAGTCTCCTGTTTTGTAACAGTTCAGTCAAGGATTTTACTGGAGTAGACAAGCATGAAATGAATTTTCCAGAGATGCTTCTGAAGTGGGGGAAAGTTCATGGCTCCAAAGCACTGGTGGGCAATGAAACGAGACTGCAAGCTTCTGTTTTTCTTTAGAAAGAGAGCGTCCTAGTTTTTAAAAATCTAGATTTCTAACACTTGAGCTGTATTTTCAACTCTCAGCTCAGCTTTGCCCCCTCACCCTGGTGTTGTAAGTTGATTCTGCGCTGCTTCTGAATTGCCCAGGTGGGCTGCCCGGGTCCTACTCAGCACTACAATACCCTGGGCTGGTGAGGGTAGTGGAGCAAACTTAGTAAAGGGCGCTTGCCTTAACCAGCTGGCCATCCGTTTTCACTTTTGGCTTTACTTACCCAGCACTTGTCTTATATCCTTGCAACCAACCTGACACTGACAAACATTTCCCTTCCTGAAACACCGCTCTCTTGATGCACCCTTGCTTGAGGTTTCCAGTAGCTTCTTACTTCCTGCCCATACCAGCTACAGTTCGAAACCCACCATAGCTTCAACCTGTTCCGCTTCTATGACTATACTAAATGCTGCCTGTTTGCATTTGAGTGCTTTTTTTTTTAATCAGTCTTTCTTAGACTGTTGTTTATTATTAGAAACTCATCTTTGATTTATGTTAAAACCAAATACTTAGTTCCAAAATGAAAAATGAAAACTAAAAAAAAAAAACAAACTGGCTATCCGTTTTCACTTTTGGCTTTACTTACCCAGCATGTGTCTTTGATATACATACGTACAGAAACCAATTTTAGGCTCCCAGTCCTAGGGGAAATAAGTAAAATAAAAAATACAAATCAGTTTTACAAAACATACTAATAAAAATACTTCGATTCATCCTAATCTACCACTCATTGAATCTGACAGTTCTTAACTTTGCTTCCACTGCTTGACCTTGAGTAACCTATTTAATAAATCACTGAGACTCACTTATCTCTAAATAATAATACCTGTTTGGAGGAAGCTATTATGAGAATTAAGTAAAATACCGTGTACTGCCTCTCGGAATTACTCTTTTGTCTCTATTAAAATGATCACCATCAGAATGCAGAACTCCAGTTTACTACACTTTACATCCTAGTTGCAGAGGTGGCATCAAGGAATGACTCCAAGCTTATATCCTTGCAATCAGCCTAACACTGACAAACGTTTCCCTTCCTGAAACACCACCCCCTTGATGCCGCCCTTGCTTGAGGTTTCCAGTAGCTTCTCACTGCCTGCTCATACCTGCCACAGTTCGAAACCCACCCGTTCCACTTCTATGACTATACTAAATGTTGCCTGTTTGCATCGGAGTGCCTTTTTTTTTTTTTTTTTTTGTTTAGATGAGGCTCTCTCTTTTGCCCAAGCTGGAGTGCAGTGGCACGATCTCGGTTCAATGCAAACTCCGCCTCCGAAGTTCAAGCGATTCTCCTGCCTCAGCCTTCCAAGTAGCTGGGATTACAGGCATGCACCACCACCCCCAGCTAATTTTGTCTTTTTTAGTAGACATGAGGTTTCACCATGTTGGCCAGGCTGGTCTCAAACTCCTGACCTCATGATCCGCCCCCCTCGGCCTCCCAAAGTGCTGGGATTATAGGTGTGAGCCACTGCGCAAGGCCGGAGTGCCCTTTTAAACCCTTTTTCCTGTATGTGGGAAAGTCTAACGGTTTTTCTCACTGCTTTTTTGTTTTGTACATGTCTCTGTCCTCCCCCTCTTCCTCACCACCCACTTCTTTCTCTATCAAATTGCGCAGGAATCCAATAGGATTTAGCCGCAAACCAGCCCCTCCCAGAAAGTGGTTCTCAATGTCTCCAGTCTACTCTGACCTTAGCCCCTCCTTGAGCTCTGGCTGTCCCTGTAATCCTGATGGCGCTCTCACACTTTCATGGCTAAAGAGAGCTGCAAACTATGGTAACTCAGAGAAAATGGCTAATAAACGCTGATTATGATTTTCCTCATTACACAGCACAAGAGACTGAGTTCAAGTACTTAAACTAGCTCAGGCGTGGCACCTGTTTATCAAACCCCGTCTTTCTTTAGCCCTTTCCTCTTTTCTTTCTTCTTCCAATAAAAGAGTACTTTACATTGGATCTTTTATCTTGATCAACAAAGTCTTATATTTAACTTTTTTCTACCAAGAC
Source organism: Sapajus apella (assembly GCF_009761245.1). Lineage (NCBI taxonomy): Eukaryota > Metazoa > Chordata > Mammalia > Primates > Cebidae > Sapajus > Sapajus apella. The sequence continues at coordinate 328,768 of NW_022437010.1, read as the reverse complement.
GTTTTAGAGGTACTTTATTTTTTTTCTATTTTCCTGAGTGTTAAACATGCCATCTTAAAATTTATCTTAACATTTTTCAACACATTTTGTTTTGGATTTTCACAACATACTTATTTTAGATCCTTTGCTTTTACTTAAAAAAATAAGACAATGTCAACACTTCATACTGAAGCAAGAGGGGATATTACAGAAAATGTTGTCTTTTATTTCTCCCCTGAGATTGATTTCTAACATTACTTTATTACTAAATATGCTATCTTAAGCTGACTACCAGCTTTTGCAGGCATTTCCTGGAGTCAGAATGCAGGAATGCCAAGAGTTGTGTGTTTGAAGCAACACACCTGTTAGTTGCAACTTTGTTTTATTTTTTCTTTAGAATTATATACAAAAAAAAAAAAATCACAAAGATACAATATTCCACAAAGCACAGATGATTTAGTGTCTATTTATAATACGAGCTCATAGCCTTACGTCAGTGTTTTACAGATACAATTTCACATCCCAAAGCATTGTAGCAATACGCTGCGTATCACCACCTTCATTTTGTAATTCTTGAGAATAAGAAGAGTTAGCATCACATAGTTTTAGGATGAACGAATTTGAAACAAACACAAATGTGAATTTTGTAGCATTTCTAGAATTCCAACAATTGAAAACTGTATTTATGACTACATTTTTAAATTTAGATAGAATAAAATTCACAAAAGGGACAAAAAATAAAAAAAATATTTGGTGATGTTTGCTATTGGAAATCTGGTGTCATAACTTAATCTTTATTTGTCATTATTAAGGGATATACTACTTAAAAGCTCAGACTTAAAAGCAAAGATCTCCCTCTAACCTTTTAAAATTCTACGTCCTCTTTGAACACGTTTAAGGTGAAAATGAAACATGTTATTTCCTCTAATAGAGGGATACTTTAACCAATAGATTGCCAGGCAATCAGGGCAAAACAAATGGCTTGAGTAATCTAGAAACTGATTGATCCATTCAATAAATGTTTATTGAACGTGTAGTGTGGACAGACAGTGTTATGGGTAGCAGTGATGCAGCGATGAACAAGACCAAGCAAGTCCTTGCTATTATGGGGCTCACATTCTTGTGGGGGATGGATAAGAAGAAATGAGAAAATAAGCCTGTAATTACAACCTATGGTAAGAGATTTAATGGGAATGAACCAGGCATGGTGATGACAGGAGGCACTTCCTCGGAAAGAGTCATCAGAGAAGTTAGCTCCAAGGAGCTAGCTGTGACATCTAAACTAAGATCTGACAAATGAGAAGGACCCAACTTTGTACAAAGGGGAAAGAATACGCAAGCACCCCGAGGTGGGAAGCATATTGGAAGAGCAAAAAGACAGTAAAAATGGCTGGGATACAGGGAGAGGGGGAGCGAATGGTACAAGATGAAATGGAGTTTCACAGGGTCTAAGGCAACTAGAGTATTGTAAATTGGGGGAAAGTTGTACATTGTATTGTAAGTGCTTTTGGAAAGGAAATACCTGGGTGCTTTCAAGCACAGAAACGACATGATCTGGTTTATATTTTAAAAACACCTTTCTGGCTGCTGTGTGGGAATGGATTGTGGAGGGAAAAGTACAAGCAGACGGACATGCAGAGACAATTGTGGTCATCCAAGGAAGTGATGGTGGTGGGTTGAGATCAGTGTGACCAAAATGGAGCTGGGTGAGATAGATGGATTTGAAATATGCTTTGAAGACAGAGCCACCAGACTCAGTGATGGATTAGAAAAAGCAAATCAAGTATTGAGTTCCTGGGTAGGTAGTTGATTCTGTTATCTGACATTGAAAGGACTTGGGGAGGAACAGGTTAGAAAGTAGGAGAGATTTAATTTCATATTTGAGACAACAGTTAAAGAACCTAGTGGAGATACTGAGTTGGACATCTGAATCTGGAGCCCAGGAGAAAGGTCAGGGATGAAAAGGAAAGTATGGGAGTCCCTGGCGTATTGATGACCTCTCAAGCCTTAGGACCAGATTATTTCATTACAGAGACAATGTGGATAGAGAAGCTGGCCTGGAACTATGTCCTGGGAGTCCTCCAACATATTAGAGGTTAAGCTGAAGAGGAGACTCCAGCAGAGATGACATAAGAAACTGACAGAGAGGCCTGAGGAAAACCAGATGAATATAGATGAAAAGACGCAGGAGGTTTCAATAAAGAAGGTGGTCAGCTGTGCTGAGAGATACTGAAGGGGTGGGTAAGAGGAGGGCTTAGAGAGGGCAATTGGATTTGACAACATGGCAGTTCTTTGGGATGTGGACAGGAATATTTTAAAAAGAGTTCTAGGGACCAAAACCCCACCACAGTAGTGTATTTGGGCTCTGAGGTACATGTGCACGTCCTGCATCCTGCAGGATTGTTGCATAGGTACATACATGCCATGGTGGTTTGCTGTCTCCATCCCCACCTCCCCACCGCCCTGTCACCTACATCAGGCATTTCTCCCGGTGTTATCCCTCCCCATCTTCCCCGCCCAGCTAATTTTTGCATTTTTAATAGAGATGGGGTTTTGCCATGTTGGCCAGGCTGGTCTCGAATTCCTGACCTCAGGGGATCCATCCACCTCGGCCTCCCAAAATGCTAGCATTACAGGTGTGAGCCACCATGCCTGGCAAGCTTCTGTTGCCCTAAGCCACTCGCTCTGTGGTACTCTGTTATAATGGCCCTAAAAAATGAATAGAGATATAAAGTAACTCTCTTTGTTTCTGCATATACTAAAACAGATGAACAGATCTCTAGCTCCCTTAAGCTCTGAACTTTTAAAAGAGAGATTTCTTATGAGAATAATGATATCATCATTTAATGTTTGGCTTCCTACATCAGTGACAGGCTTATGTTTCTTCCTCCCATTGCAATAAATATTGCTTCTCCCAGGCACCATGTTTGCATTTGAGGAATCTATATCCTTGCTTTTTTCCTTTATAAAATCTTCCCCAATCTTTCCAATAGGAAGTAGGCCCTCTAATCCGTAAACTTCCTCAGCACCCTATCTGTACCCGAGGTAGCAATTTTCTTGTCCTCAAATGTCTCTGGTTATTCACAGGAGTGGCATCTTCCCTACTGGATAAACCACTGGAGAGAAGGGTTGAGGTATTTAGTAAGTGCTGCATAAATATTTAAATATTGGCTGAGAAGTTTTATGAGAGTTTATGCAAGGAAGGTGTCCCAGAACAAAACTTACAAGTGTGTTTGGATCGGGAGATTATGATTGAGCTCTTCACCACCAGTCATGGCTTGCTGGACTCGGTGGGCACCACAGACACTGTATGCCATGTGAACGGGGCCCCGTAGAGCATTGTAATGAAGCATCCCCTTTTACTACCTAGACCTTTCATAACCACAGGGTTACATCCTCCACTACGTGCCTTAAAGGATGTGGCCCCCCAAAAAAGCCCACCAGAGTGGCTAAAAGCCAGGTGGCTTTGTGCCAGGAATCTTGGGTTCCATGTTGCCCCATTCAGACCTCCCTTCACAAGAACCTACTACAGAGGCCAAGATCCCAAATGCTGCTTTGCCCCTTTGTCCCTCACCAGAGCATTCATGCCTACCCAAACTTCCAGACTGCCCCCAGCCAAGAAGTGAACAACATGAAGTCTCGTAATTAGACCATTCTTGCTTGATGCTGGATTCCTCCATTCACCGGGCTCCCCATCCATGGAGCCCCCTCCATTCACCAGGCTCCCCATCCGTGGAGCCCCCTCCATTCACCAGGCTCCCCATCCACGGGCCTGGCCAAGACGTCCTCAGATCTGTGAAGTCATCTGAGGCTCTTCCTACCCAGTCCTTTCTTCCCTCTCTCCTTTCACAAGTTGTACACCTGAATGAGTCTCAGCCTGAAGCCTTCTCCTGCCCCCTCCTCCTGTTTCTGCTCCCTTTATCCTCCATGGGTGTGGCTCCCAATAAAGGTCATGAACGTCTCATCCCATCTTGGTATTTGCTTCTCAGAGGACACAGGTTCAAATCCTGACTGTTTTATGTGTAACCTCAGCATGTGACCTTGGGCAAACAATTAAACTCTTTTTGGCCTCAGTTTCCTTATTTGCCAACGTAGGGAAAAATGGCCTCTACTTCACGTGACTGTGGCGAGGACTAACTTGTGCGCAAGCACTTAGAAAGTACCCATGTAGTGAGCACACTGTGCTTGTGATCCAGATTGCTTCCATGTCCAACCTGAAAAGGCATTTGATCAATGTGTGATGAATGTTAAATCCCTGTTAGAAGTAAACACCGTAATTACCGCAATTATCCATGCAAAGTCTTCTTGACTTTGTGTTATGTGGATGACATTAATTCTCTACTCCCCTTGATGGATATCACTACATTCTTCATCTGTAGATTGACCTGCAGAATAGCATTCTGAAGCTATTCCAGCATAATTTCCCAAGTTCCTAAGCATTCCATTATTTTTTTAAAGAAAATAATATATTAGTTAAAGTTGAATTCCTTGCTTATGCTTATATTCACTTGTTCTTATTTCCTTACCCTTTTGTGAAAAAGAAGAATTACTTCTGTCCTGTTTATGACAGTAAGGAAAAATATGTCTCTACTCATTCTCCTTTTCTCTAGACTAAACATTTCCAGTTCTCCTAATGCTTGCTTTTTGATCTTCATTTCCAAACTTTGTGTTCTGTTTTCCTGAATGCTCTCCAGTGTTCCAAAAAGTTGACCCATGCATTGAATAAAGTTCTCCAAAAGTGGCTTGAGTGATTGCAGATAGAACCAACAGGAACTCTGCCTGTCTTTCCCTCAAGGCCTGTGATTAATAAAACCTGAGGAAGGCAGTTTCTTTGTTTAATTGATTACTTTACTTTATGGGGCAGAAACCCAGAGATTAATAAGAAATTAGGTGGAGGGGGACTGTTTTTACGTCTTGGTATAGTGGTACAAAAGAAATTCAGTAATGAAGAGTACCTATTTCTAGCTGGAAAAAAAGTGCAGTCAGTTATTATTATTAATAGCTAATTTGAAAAGTTTGTATTATTATTTAACTCATGTATCACTTGCTGATAATTTTAAAACTGAGAAAATTTTTCAGAGGCCATAACTTAAATTAAAATATGCTCTAAAGTTGTGTTTAAAAAGAAAAAGAAAAAAGAACCCACCAATTAAAGGCAGTATTTTGTTCTATAATGTATCCTTCCTGGCAGTGAAACTATTTTATGGTTCCAATGTAAAAGCTTTGGTTAGAATGTTTTGTTTTGGATCTTGTTTTTAAGTGAGCACTACCTTTGTGTTACTGATCCTTATGATTCTCTATTTACTAAGAGTGAATATGAACCACAATTCATAACCACCAGAGTTCTGATCTATAGTGTTCACGAGCAGAATAACCACAGATAATTTGTGCAGACTGGATCAGTGGTCTCCGTCACATATGTTGGTATCTGTGATAGGCAGAATCTAGGTCACAAGCTACCAAGCTCACAGCACAATGCCTGGCCTTGTGTCAATTACATGAATCCATGGAAACGAAGAGGAGAAGCTTGAATTTCATGCATAGCATCATGGGGGAAATGATGGGCTTTTTTGGCAGAGGCCCAAATAGTGTCTGGCCATTTCCTCCTTCCTTTTGGACAACAGGATGACCCAGAGATACTTCCCAACACCCTAAGCTCAGTGAGCCACGCTTCATTCAAACTCAAAGGCTTGGCCTTATTGCTAAGTAAAATACATGGAAGACAACCACCCAGGGGAGTGGAAACCAGAGACTGAGGACACCCTAGGATACAACAACAACAACGACAGTATAGCAGGGGACAGGAAGGCCCCAAGACAATGAGGCTTAAGGTCCCCTAAAACCAACAGAGCTGTGCTTTTAAAAGCTTGTCATCTGAAGCTAACAGGGAATTGAGAGAGAAAATCAGTTTGACATTCTGAGGACCTAGTGAAAAAAAAAAAAACAAAAAAATAAACTAAAAAAACATTTGCTCCAAAAAAAAATTACAGAAACTAAATCTAAAATAAAATGTAATTATAAACACTTAAATGCATACACCCTCATAAATTTCCCAGCTGCCCTGGATGTCTCTCACAAAAGGAGGTGCTGGAAGAGAATCAACAGATCAGAGATATAAACACCAAAGGAAAGAATAAGACCTTCTTGGTCTAAGTTTAGGCCCGTGAGTCCAACTTGGCTTCACGCAGTTAAAATTCATGCTGAAGTCACTTTGGAATGTCTGCAACCAGTCAATTTCCCCAGTTAGGAACAAAGCTAGGATTGAGCATAAGAATGCAAAACAACCAAAAGTCATTAAGAAGAAGGTAGCCCAAGAGTCACAGGCTTTTATATGAAGCTGCGGAATCTGGGAGTCATTTTCCCAGCCATTCCTGTCTCATGATTAACTAGATCCCATCCCTGTGTCTTTGCTCTATCATCGTCTCTCCCTTCCGGAAAACCACGTCCATCAAAGTCAGGGGTAGGGTAGGCGGGAGGCCTCTGGGCTGTGATTGAAGACCCTTGAGGCTCCCACTTAGTGCTGATACAGGTGGTGTGATTCTGAGCTCAGGTTCTTCAAGAGTGAAGGGCAAGGGTTGGGCTGCATGGTTTCTGTCTGCTCAGGCTGCTGTAACACAGTACTGTACGCTGCACAGCTTAAGTAACAGAAACTTATTTCCTCCCTCAAGGCCTCCTGAGGCCTTTCTCCTTGGCTTGCAGATGATGTCTTCCCCTGAGTCCTCACGCGGTCTTCCCTTTGCTGTGTCTGTGTCCTCATCTCCTCTGCTTATAAGGCCATCAGTCAAGTTGGATTTTGGCCCACCCGCATGAACTTATTTTACCTTAATTCCTTCCTTAAAGACCTTGTCTCCAAATACAGTCACATTCTGAGGAACTGGGGTTAGGACTTCCCCATATAAATTTTGGGAGGGATACGCTTCAGATAATAATCTCCAAGGTTGCTTTTAGTTCTAGAGTTATTAGGTTTTTTTCTTTTTCAAGTACTCATTTTTCATTAATTTATCTTTCCAATACTAACGGGGAAGATTAAGCTTGCTACTTCTAGAAAAATTGGCAAAGGACTGAAGCGGTACTTTTCAGCTATCTATCTATAACCTTGGTCTCTTTAAAATAAAGTCATTCCAGGCCCAGCGTGGCGGCTGATCCCCATAATCTCACAATTGTGGGAGGCTGAGGCAGGAGGATTGCTCATGGTGACGTGTGGGCCTGTAGTCTCCCAGGAGTTCAAGGCTGCAGTGAGCTATGATCATATCACTGCACTCCGGCCTGGGTGACAGAGCAAGACTCTGTTTTGTTTGTTTGTTTGTTTTTTAATGCTATTCTGTAGGGCAGAGGGCAGTGTTCCAGAGAGTCTGTGAGTAAATCTAAAATTTCTATACTTTTTCAAAAATGGGACCATTGTACCTATGGCCATTGGAGACTCTTTTTAAAGAGCCTTGCCCTGGCTGGGTGCGGTGGCTCACTCCTATAATCCTAGCACTTTGGGAGGCCGACCTGGGCAGATCATGAGGTCAGGAGTTCGAGACCAGCCTGGACGACGTGGTGAAACCCCGTCTCTACTAAAAACACAAAAATTAGCCAGGCATGGTGGTGGGCGACTGTAATCCTAGCTACTCGGGAGTTTGAGGCAGGAGAATCACTTGAACTGGAGGCAGTGAGCCCAGATCACACCATTGCATTCCAGAGTAAAACTCAGTCTCAAAAAAGAAAAAAGAAAAAAAAAAAAAAATTCACAGACACAAAAAATGCAAGTCAGCAGGCACTTCTCTGAGTATTCCCAGGGTATTCCATCCTTTTCTTCCATTTACCAAAAAGCTAAAGATTAGTTTAAACCCACTGCCTTCATTTTTGCACCTTCACTTTTTTAATACTTCATTTCTTTACCATATCCCTGAAATCCTGGCAGTCTGACGTCTGAGAGCCTACCTTCTTTCTCTCAACTCTAACTGAAATTAACTCCCAACTTTAATATCTATTTGTCTTTCTCTCCTCCAACGTGCTGCTGTGTTTAATTGACAACACTACTTGTAAAGGCTTCCACCTTGACTCTCATGACTGCGTTATCCTGGGGGTGGGCAGCAAACCTTAGGGAAAGCCTTTCATCAATGAACCTGGATGTGAGACTCGATTTTTCTCATGCTTCCTATCTACATCACAGTGTGCCTGTTAATTTAGTTCAATAAGCTTTATTTTTGTGCACCTAGTATATTTGTGATGACTGAGAAAGAATTTCCTTCTAGGGAAGAGTTTCAGATAACACCAGGGTTTGGGCTTAGGTGAATAAGAGAATAAATGTGTAGATGTTCAGGGCTTACTTCTTATACCTAATTAGATGCTAAGATTGACCTCACTTCTATCATGTCTCCCAGCTTCGTCCCTCCTCTTCATTTTTACTGCCTTGGTAGAACTCTTCACCACCTTTGACTTGGCCTAGTTGTTAATGAACTGAGTTCTGAGCAACTTTTGGCATTTCCAGGAAGATTCCTCTTCATTTTAACCAGGTTAGCTCCACTTTTCTCTGTTTTATTTATGTGGTTTTCTTATTTGAAAACAATTTTTCATTTTTTACTTTAATAAGAAACGGCACTGATCCAGATATTGATTCTGCCTCATCAGTGGTCTCTACCATCAGATCACCTCCCATACCATCTCCTAGAGTCAGTTCTCAGATTACTTATCCTGAAGCATATTTCTGATCCTGTCATACTGCATTGCCTGGAAAGTCACTGTCCAAAATGGTAGCCCTTGGCCATGTGACTACTTAAATTCGTTAAAATTAAATTCAATTAAAACTTCAGTTTCTTAGTGGCACTAGCCATATTTCAAATGCTTAATAGCCACCTGTATCTGGTGGTTGCCATATTGAACGGCTCACAGTTAGAACATTTCCATCATTCTGACACTTTCTATTGGACAGGGCTGTGATAGATAACTTCATAAACCTTCCTGACCTTGGCATTAGGATTTGAAATCTATCCTTACCTGGCCCCTCTGCTGCTGTTTTCCTTTATATAATGCTTCCATAAGACTGAATTGTTTTCAAACCATACTCACTACCATACTCACTTCCTGCCGTCATCCCTCCACTTACCCAGCCCCACTTAGAGTGTCTTTTGCTCCATCACTGAACACCCAAATCCTATTCCCCGTTCAAGGACTGCCATTCATGAAGTTCTTTCTAATTTCCCAACTCAAAGTAATTTACTCTTCCTGGGAACTCTTACAGGATTTTAAACGAAGCACTCTAATGTCATCTACCATATTTCTTCTAGAATTATAACTATCTATACACATATTTTAGGTCTTTTATTAGTAGGGTTTCCTCTGGAAGCTGATTCTGAGACAAGGATTCAGATCTGAGCAGTTTAGCTGAGAGGTGATTCCAGGAATCATCAATAATGGAGGGGGTTAGCAAAAGTGGGAGGGGAAGAAAATCAATTAGGGATGCTTTATCAGTTCAGTTACTGATGCGGAGGACTAGACCTCAATCCCACTGGAGGACAATGTTGAACACAGTTATCCCAACCAAGGCCAGGGAGGCTAAAATATTTATTCACCAATGCCTTGCCCATTATTTATTCGAGCGCTTCCAGGGAAAAATCATTCTTGGGCATTTCCATTTGGTCCTGCATTCAGGCCAGGCACATTTGCCCAGTAAGGAAAATCCCTCCAGCAGAGAATTGGAGATACAGCAGGAAGCCCTTCTTGTGAACAGAGGATGGATGCTGAGGTGGTCTGAGAAGGCTGCCTACTGCATCTGCTCTGGCACCCAGCAAACTGGAAAGTAGGTCCTGGAGGGTTGAGGTCATATGAATCATAGATGCATGTCTCCCTCAGTGACCTAATGCAGCAATCAGCAAAGAGTTGTTAGTGAATGAACGCATCATCCCAAAGATACTAGGTACTAGAGAAGACTTTGTCTTGGATCTCAGTGGTTTGGATGGGTCAAGTCGCTTGCTATCAGTGTAGATCATCTCTGAGTAGACCCGTGCTTAGGGTTTTCTGTTGGCTTTGGCGTTCAGTACGTATGGACTAAACATTGTACAAGTGTGGATGCCCACTGGACGGGAGCTTGGAGATTGCTTCAGAAGCAAAAGAGATTATATCTAGAGAGGAAAACTCAGGAACATCTACTGCAGCACTTGCTTTGGTTAGATGCTGATGATGCTGTTGTCACAGTCACCAAAGGAAGCAGGTTTTTTCATTTCAGCAAGGCCTTGATACAATCAGTCCTCTGTGCCTGTCAGGAGAGGTGAGGGTGCAGTGTAACACTTGGGAATCTAAGAAGAAAGTGTGTGTGTGTGTGTGTGTGCATAGCATGTGTGTATATGTGTGTAGTGTATATGGTATGTATGTGGTATGTGTATATATGTGTTTGTATGGTGCATATGCTGTGCGCTATGTATGTGGTTTGTGTGGTACATATGTGGTGTGTGTATGTATATTTGTGAGTGTGATATGTATAGGGTCATGTGTGTGTGATATGTATATGTATGGTGTGTGTGGTGTATATGGATATGTGCATTTGTGTGTGATGTATGTAGGGTCATGTATGTGTATGTGTTTGTATGGTGTGTATCATGTGTGTTCTGTGTATGTGGTTGTGTGTGGGGTATACATGATATGTGTACATATGCATATGTGTGTGATGTGTGTACGGCTGTTTGTGTGACGTGTATATGTATATTTGTGTGATGTGTGTAGGGTTCTGTGTGTATGGTGTATATATGTTTGTGGTGTGTATGTGGTGTGTATATGTGTGTGATGTGTGTTAGGGTTGTGTGTGTATGGCTTGTATGTAGTGTGTATGTGGTTGTATGTGGTATATATGTGATGAGTATATGTATGTGTGTGTGATGTATATAGGGTGGTGTGTGTGCAGATGATGTGTGGTATGTGTGAGTATGGTGTATATGCGATGCAGTGTGTGTGTGTATGCAATGTGTATAGGGTTGTGTGTGTATGGAGTGTGTGTGGTGTGTGTAAGGTTGTGTGTGGTGTATATGTGATATGTATGTGTGTGTGTAGGTGTTGTGTAGGGAGTTGTGTGTGGGGGGTAATGTGTGTGTGGTGTGTGTGGTATACATGGAATGTGTGTATGTGATGGGTATAGGGTTGTGTGTATGTGGGTGATGTGTGTGTGGTATGTATGTGTGGGTGTGATGTATATGTGGTTTGTGTATGTGATGTGTGTATGTGATGTGTATAGGGTTGTATGTGTGCAGGTGATGTGTGTGTGGTATGTATGTGTGAGTGTGGTGCATATATAGGCTGTGTGTGTGATATGTGTAGGGTTGTGTGTGGGGAGTGACGTGTGTGTGATGTGTATGATAAATATGTGTGTAGTGTATGTGGAGTGTGTTATGTGATGCGTATAGGGTTGTGTGTGTGGCGTGTGCACGCATGTGTGTGCTGAGAGCCATTAAGGGCACGCATTGCCGTCCCCCAGGACTGCAGAGGACGGGCTGCCTGCCCGCACCATGTTGACCCCAATAGCAAGGCTGCTACCATATAACTTTCCTCATGCCCGTGGCGTACTTTGCTGCCAACTCTCACAGACAAGGAGCCACACATTAAAAGCCTATACTAAGCAGTCTTGTGTCCCAAGAGAGGGGGAAAATTGCAGTAAGAAATTCTGGTGAATAATAAGAAGCCAGGTAAGATCAACCTGGGGTACACGGTCCTGGTCACTAAGCTAATTCAGTTTCCAAGGAGGAACCTGGTTGGAGGCTCAGGTAAAGGCGGAAGCTCAGAGCAAGCCTCAAACTGGAGGACCAGACAGTGGTCCCAAGCATAGTCCCTGAGGCTGAATCACAGCCCACAGTGTATAATTTTTAGAATACTCATCTTCCAGTCCCAGCTTGACACTGACTTGGGGAGGTTACATACCCTCTCTCAGGCCCCTGCATCCTCATCTTTAAGACAAAGATAGTGAAAGTCCCTGTTGTCAGGATTAAAGGGTTGCTCATATCAGAAATGTCCCGGGGAGAGTAACTATTATTACAGATGCAGGATCTCAATGGATACCTTGGAGATATCCCATCGCAGTCAAATCTGTAGAAAAGGTATTTAGGGACATAACATGGCAGCCAGGAACTGGGGTCACTGCACAGTCATCAAACTGTGAGTTTCACACTAGATTTGTAGGTGGTTTGGGTTTAAAGTTGCTTACGCAATCTAAGGTTGGTTTGGGAACTAGTGCGGGCTGAGCCTACTGGCATGGGGAACCATGGCTCCAGGTTTAGGGAGGGAAAGGCAGTACAGGGAGAGACTATGTGGGTGTAGGATTGGTGCCTCCTAGACATGTCTCAAAACACTGTGAAGTAAAACTGGAAACAGGGTCACACAAAGTATAGGAAGCGTGAAAATGGCCTCTTCAGAATAACCTGAGAAATACTGCAACCACGTCATCTCCAAATACTCCATCCCACATGGTAGAATTCCTGTCTGGAATTCCAACTGCTAGATCTCCAGGCTAGGCAACCAGGAAAAGAACATTTTCTCCAGATGGTGACGATTAAAATGCATCTGTCACCAGGAGGCCGAGAGATTCAGGGGTGCTGGGGAGGGTGCAATCCTTCGTTCTACTTCTTCCACTGGCACATTGTTCTTTAAAGATGTGGAGATGGCCCCTGTTGGGATAGCACATGAAACACGCTGATTTCCTGGCTGTAAAGGAAACCACTGGTGCTATGTTTGACGTAGCCGCTTTAGTACTTGGTCAGCAGTCCCATATGGTCTAGCAACCCTCCCTGGTGTCTCCTCTTAATTACCACTACAGAGGACAGATTCCTCTAGTAATCACCACCATGTTTAGCTTTTCCTCCTCCTGCTGCCATCAGCGCATTTGAACTTGTAAGCAGCAGGGGAGAGACGCCAAATGTATACTTCCCTACCAGAGCAGAGCTTCTCACACCATTCGAGTTTGAAAGGGCCATTTGGGCAGGTTGCATGTAAAAGTGATAGACACATGCTCTGCTTTACCAAACCACAGTGAAGCCAAGTTTGGTTACCGTTTTAAAGAAAAGAGAGGAAGAATGTGAGAAAAGGGGCCAGGCAAGGAAAAGATGACTGCAGTATCCTTAAGTAAACTCTGTATCCAGGCAGTCAATTTCTGATCCAGTTCATTACCACCCGTGAGATGCAATAATTGTGCAAGGGCATGTTTGGCAAAAGTACAGGAAAAGGGCATAGCTGAAGGAGTTGAATGGAAGTTTAGAGGTACAGAAAGGGATGGAGTTGCCCTGCCTATGAGATCATTCTAACATTGGCATGTAGAGGGGGAGGGTGTGAACTATGCTAATTTGTTCTATAAAGGAGCGGAAGCTTGGAGCCATGTTTCTGCTCTGAACATCCCTCCTGATCTCAGCAAGCTGCCTCCACCCGAGAAGGGCTGCCATGCTGGAAAACTCCACTCAGTGATGCCATCTTTTGGAAACACGCCCATTTGAAAAAAATACTACCCTGCTTCAAGATTCTAAATCTTGCCTTAATCCACTTCAAATTATTACCAAAAAAAGGTACTTATTCAGAGTCTTTCACCTATAAAACCAAGATGCCAAAATGCCATGTCCCTACTGCAAATTCAGATGTGTCCAGTCACATTTTTAGTAGAGGCATTTCAGGATGTAACATAGCACCCAGGAAACAGGGTCATTGCATAGGCATCAACTTGTGAGCTACACACCAGGTTTGTAGGTTTGGGTTTAAAGTTGCTTAAGTGATCCAAGGTTGGTTTGGGAACTGGCATGGGGTGAGCCAGCTAGGGTGGGCTTCCCATGGTGTGTTTGCCTGAGGAGTGAATGACTTATAAAGAAGAAGTCATCCCCAGGTAGAGTGTACAGATCTGGGCCACAGAACATGGCTTTTCATCATTTTTGGAGCGGTTAGGTGGGATGAATCGCTGCTTATACTGCTGTATGCCTGACCAGCCCCCTCATAGACTTAATAAGGGACCCTAAGGAGATGAGCCCCGAGAAGACAGCCTAGCAATGGAGGATAATAGTCATAGGGCCACAGGCTGCCTCCTCTACCTCAGCATGGTCCAGCCACTGCATTGACAGGCTACCGAGGGCATGGAATGAAGTCATGGCCATTTGTGGGAAGTGCTTAGTAGTGACCTGGAAATTCTGCTGTCAGTATTTGTCAGGAGGACCCAGGCAAGTACCCTCTAAAGAGTTGCAGCAAGCTTGTCACCATTGCTATTGTGAACCCACAGGACTGTTTTAGGAATCCAGGGAAACTTCTTGAGAGCATGTGGACAATTCTCCCTGGGAATTTCCAAAACCAGCTGGGAGAGATTGGAGATGTTCTGAGGCTCTCATGGTCCACAATTGGTGGTTAAGCCAAAGAAGACAGCCTTTGCCAGTACTAGTGTATCAGAGAAAAATATGTCACATAGACATTCTGTGAGCACAAAGTGGTAAGACAGGACCATAAGTTAAGCGTGGGAATCAGCCTCATCCTTGACAGACAAAGCATTCCGTAGGAACATGATTCTACCGACTTACCATACAATTGTGTTTGTCTTTGTTTGGTTTTAATCCCAGCTTAAGATAGATAGAGTTTGAGCTGATCAAACCTTACTTCTCCCTCAGCTCTTGTGGTCAATCAGCAAGATAATAGGTCAGCTAGGGTTTGGGTGGAGTCAAAGTTGTAGGACAGCCTCAGGGGATGCCTCCATCCTTTCCACCATTGGATTTTTCCCCTACCAGGCTACAAAGCCTTGATCTTATAGTAGAACCCTCTAATCATATAAGCGGATCACAAAACCATCTTTATTCCCAAGACCACTGCTCTATTGCCCCAACCATCCTTGAGCCATCTCAGGGTAGAGACATCAGGCTTCAGGAGTTACATAGGCACTGGCAGATCACCATAATAAGCATGGGTTGCCAGCCTGCTCAGGTTACAGTGAATGATGATGGGCAAAGTCTGCTCTCAATTTCTCAGAAAAGAGGGAGATATAATGTATTTGGTTCACCCGATTCATTTTAAGGGATTTGGTTCCCAGATTTCTTGCAATCGGAATCACAGCCCATTTTCACTGCCACTAAACCATTAAATTCTGCGTATACAAAACAAAGGACTAGGAAACATGGAAACTCAAAAATGTTTCAGCTAAAATGGTGGTACAGATGTCATCTGAGCCCTATAAATTGGTATTTAGAAATATTGTCTTACTGTCAGAAGCAAACTGCAGAGATTTGCATTAGCTATGTTTCTAGATAATGGCAAAAATTAAGTACAGTACTGTTTAGAAATCACAGGCTTACATATCTCTTCTCCTTTTTAGGGCTTAAAGAAAACATAACCTTCTCTGTTGCATTTAAAAAAGGGAAAAAAAGGATTTTCTTGTTTTTTGTGCGCACACCCTGCCTAGGGATGAGTTATTCATCAAAATAAGCTTTCTTGTGTTTTAGAATTTGTTTACTGAGCATTCTCTAACACATCTCCCTAAATATGCTAGCATTTTGATTCTGAAGCCATTTTTCCATTTTGTCAAGTTCACCCCTGAAAGGGACAGTGAAAAATTAGGGGCTGGCTCCACCTGGTGGTTTAATGAGGAAACTAACTTTCATGTATGAGGGCTGAAAACGGACCGTGTGCCCTCTAGCGCATGGAAACAGTAAAATTACTACCTTAATACTACTTAAAAATACTAAAACTACCCCAAAAGATTGGCCAGTTAACTCACTTTCCTTAGCAGTGTGCTAAGGACTATGTTTTTATTGTTGTTTTAGTGTCTATTGCTGTGGAACAAATCATCTTAAAATATAGGAGCTTAAGACAACAAAATCATTTATTATCTCCCACGGTGTCTGTGGGCCAGGAATTCAGGAGCAGCTCTATTGGATGGTTGTGGCTGGAGATTTCTTTCACGTGAGATTGCAATCAGACAGTAGTTGGGGTTATTGTAAAGCTTCATTTGCTCCCATGTCTGGTGTCTGAGCTGGTAAGACTGGACAGGCTGGGATGAGAGCCTCTCTCTGTCTTTATGCAGTCCCTTTCTAGGATTTCTCTAGCCTAGCCAGACTTGTTTCATGTTGGCTCAGACATCCAAGGTGGTGTCCCCAGAAAGAGAGCCAGGGGGAAGCTGTATTGCTTTTTATGACCCAGCCGCAGAGGTCAGGAAGTGTCACTTCTGCTGTGCTCTGTTGATGGAGGCAGTTGCAGAGGTCTCCCCAGCTTCAAGGGGAGGGAACATGGCCTCCACTCATCAATACAGGAATGTCAGGTTCGCATCAGAAGAACAGTACGAGGGATGGGATATATATTTGGGCATCATCTTTGTACAAATACAATCAACCACAATTGTTTTATTTAATTATCCTTCACCCTAAATGAAGTTGGTGCTATCATTATCCCAATTTTACATTTAAGTGAAAGCAGAAGGAATCATTAAAGATCTCCTTCTCATGCCCTTTCAATGTTATACTAGGCATTGACTGATAAGCCATCAAAAGCATCATCTGTATGTGATTTTCAGTCTTGCACTATTGAAATTTGGGGCTTGGTAATTCTTTGCTGTGGCTGGGCATGATGGGGCATTTAGCAGCATCCCTGGCGCCCCTGCCCACCAGATACCAGTAGCACACCTTCATCCCTTTAGTTGTGATAATCACAATTGTCTCCAGACATTGTCAAATACCTCTGGGGGCGTGAGAGGGCAAATGTTCCCCCAGTTGGGAAGTTTTAGGGGAAGAAAGTTACACTGATTATTTGCTGTTGATTAAGGTGAGACTCTGTAAAGTTAATGTTAACTTGTGGAAGATCATTATGTTGCAATTTATTTCTAGCCAGTAGAAAATATAAATCCTACAGATTATAGTTTTGTTGTTTCTTAATTTACCGGTTTCAGTCTAACTTGCTATCTTATTCCAGCATTCTTTTTGTTCATTGACTATAGTTTTTTCTTATCCTTCTTCATCTTGCTGATTCCCTCATTGATGAGTTAAATAAACCTTTGTCACATGTGCACGCATGTGCACGTACACACGCGCGCACACACACACACACACACACACACACACCAGCTCCTTGGCAGGCAGAGAATTCTCTCCAAAGGGTGGGTATGGAGCTATTAGGATCTCCCTTCAAGAAAGAACTTGCAGATTAGCTGTGAGGGTGATAGCCTTGTTTGCAGTGCCTCTGGTTGCTTAACCACAGCAGTTGAGCTGAGGCTATGATTTTCCTAGGCAGACCTTTAACAGCTAATGAGCACTGTGGAGGTGTCAGGGCCTGGCCCTTTCTGTTCATCATGGAACTTCTCCAACAGGCAGCCTTTGTTCTGGAGCTCCCTATTGGGCTGGCTGAGACTTGTGCAGGGCAGCACTGCAGTTTGAGACTCTTCCTAACTGACCTTCCTTCTGAATCCCCCTTTCACGGGTGACGGACCTACATCACAGCCTGCACCTCTAGCCTTTTGCGCTTCAGGCATAACTCAAAGCTGCGAATAATCATGTTGCCCAATTTGTGGGCTGGAACTGCAGTCTTCGGTGTGGTATGAGTTGCCTTCAGAACCCAAGGAGGCCAACCAGATGCTCCTTCTTTGAGGTATGAGATATAAGATGCAGAGATTTATCTTGCTTTGGAGGGGATATTCCATCATGAACCTAACCAGTAGATTCCTTAAACTCTCCTTCATAGGGTTCATCTTTTCCTCTCTGGAGCATGAGTGTTTTACCAAGACCTCCAGAGTACTAGCCACCTCTTGCTTCTTCTGGCCAATGAACATGATGTCATTGATGCAATGGATGAGTTTGATATTCGGTGGGTTCAGGTGATCTAGATTATTTCAGACGATTATGGCAAAGGGCAGCTGAGTTAAGCTAGCCCTAGCCCTGAGGCAAAACAGTAAATGAATACTGGAGTCTGTCCCACATGAATGTGAACTGTTCCTGATCTTTTTTCTAATATGGGTAGAAGAGGCATATTCACCAAATGAACAACCACATACCTTGGACCTGCAGCCTGATTAATGTGCTGTAGCTATGATCCATCTCTGACACAGCAGCCGCAATTGACCACCATGCGGTTGAACTTGTAGTCATCTGTTGTCATTCTTCAGAGTCCATATACTTCCTGGGGGAAGAAACTAGCCATTAAAAAGAGAGATGATAGAGATGACCAATCCCTATTTTGTATTTACCCTCTTGCCTGGGGGACAATTTCAGAGTTTCCATTTGGCCTTTCCCAGTATGATAGCACTTCCTCACTGACCAAGGAACAAATGTAGAGTTTACTCCAACTGCCAAGTACATTCATTCCAGTGATACTTGGAAATGGAGAAATGATCCCTGGGTGAGTCCACAGATTCTGTGGGCCCACTCTGTGCCAGACCCAGTTAGGACTCCATTCATTACTTGACTTCTATAAGCGAGCCCCCCCCAACTTCAACAAGGGATCCAGGTGTCAAGGTCAACTTGGAACTCGTGTGCAATAGTCTAGACCTTCCCTTTCCCTGGCATACAGCCACTGAAGCAAATGGTCGTGGGTCCCTTTGGGGAAGGATGGAATAAGTCATCTCGATATAAAATTGTTGCAGTGTTGCAGGTTACTTATTCTTAGGGACCTGGCTGCCTCTTTAGTCAATGGAATTTGGACCTGAAAATTGGCTCAGTTCCTAGAATTGAGCAAAGCATCATGACTTTTTACTGGGGCAATTGCTGCCAGCCTCCTGTTCCTTCTTTCTTGCCTTTTCTGGTTGTAGATGTTAAGCATCAGCCTTGTTGGCCCCTTCCCTGTGTCACCTGTGGGAATGCTATGCTCTAGTATCTATCCCTCCAACTCCTTCAAGGTCAAGCCCCCTTTGATGCCTCTGATCTTCCTTTCTCAGTCGTTATAGTAATTGTGGACTCTGGGTTTCCACTGGTTAAGTTTGGCCATTTGGTCTCTCATTTTGAGGCCTTACTATCCTCATGAATAATAATTACCCAGCTCTGTGACAGCAACCACTGAACATAGGTGAGGCCTGATGTTTCAGTGAATGGGCCTTCCTATGGAACATACTCCTCTGCTTAGTGTCCAAGTTTCACATAATATAACCATTCTAGCACACCTCAACTCTTTCTGCTTTCCTCTAGCATCTGCCAGGGAAACGCAGGCATCTGAAAGCAGTCATTGGCTCAGGGGAGCTGGCAGGAAGCGTGTCTTTAGCTTAAAGGTGGTGCGTCACAGAGGACAGCAGTGGGGCCATATGTCAGTTATGCTTCTGAAGCAGCAGACATACATGGTGCATTTTTATGACTGATACCTATATAAAAGCATGACATATATGATGTATTTTAAAACAACCACCCTAGTGGAAACAACAATGGGCAAAATCAGTAAAATACTGACTTTATACATACTGTCATTTTCATAAAAATAGAGAGCTAACATTTATTGAGCATTCATGATATGCTAGGTACTCTATTAGACACATGTCATGCCATGACCTTATTATGTAGTTATTATTTTCAGCCTCATTTTACAAATAAGCAAGAGGAGTACCATGTAGCTAAAGAAATGGCTCCAATTCACAAAGTAAAGAAGAAGACATGGAATTGGAACCAGGTGGCCAAATTCACAGTGGCAGATATTCCTTCATTTTTTACGTCAGTGTTGTTTAGTTTTCAACACAGAGATTTTGCACATATTTTATTAGATTTATAGCTAAATATTTCAGCTTTTGATGCTATTATAGATAATACTGGTTTTAAAATTTCATTCTCTAATTACTCATTGGTAGTATACAGAAATATAATTGATTGTACATTGACCTCTATCCTGAGATTTTGCTAAGCTAAATTAAAAATTTTATAACATTTCTTACAGATTTTATGGGATTTTTCTGTATAGACAATGTCATTTGCCAGTAGAAGCAGTTTTATTCTTTCTTCCCAATCTGTATGTCATTTTCTTTTTCTTGCCTTATTTCACTAGCTAAGAACTCTAGTACAATACTGGTTAGGAGTGGTAAGGGAAGATATCTTGCTTTTTTTTCCATTTTAGGAAGAAAGCTTTCAATACATGACTATTAAATATGATAGCTTTAGGTTTGCTGTAGATAACACTATATCTAATTTTGGAAATTTCCTTTTATTCTTAGATTGCTGAGCATTTTATCTTTTTAAAATATGCATGAATATTAAGTTTTGCCAAATGCTTTTTCATTAGCTATTGAGATAATCATATATTTTTCCTCTTTAGTCTGTTTGAATTACATGATTGATTTTTATAACGTTAAAACAACCTTCTATTCCTAGCATAAACTACCCTTGTCCATCATATATTATCTATTTCACATACTAAAGAATGAATTTTTTTTAAGTTTTTTAGAATTGATGGCTAGTCATGGTGGCTCACACGTATAATCCCAGCACTTTGGGAGGCTGAGGCAGGTGGATCATCTGAGGTCAGGAGTTTGAGACCAGCCTGACTAATGTGGCAAAACCCTATCTCTACTAAAAATACAAAAATTAGCCGGACGTGGTGGTGCATGCCTGTAATCCTAGCTACTCAGGAGGCTGAGGCAGGAGAATTGCTTGGACCCAGGAGGTGGAGGTTGCAGTGAGCCGAGATCGCACCACTGCATTCTAGCCTGGGAGACAGAGTGAGACTCTTATCTCCAAAAAAAAAAAATTTTTTTTTTAGAATTATGAAGTTATGTTCATGAGGGATCTATTTTTTTCTTACAGTATGTTTGTCTAATTTGTTATTAGAATAAAGCTAGCTTGATAAAGGGCAAAGAAATAGATCCATTTATTCTATTTTTTGGAAGAGTTTTGTATAGAATTTGTATTATTTCTTCCTTAATTGGATAGAATTTATAGATGATGAATTTGGACCTGGAAGTTTCTTCATAAAATGATTTGTACTACAAGTTCAATTTATTTACTAGATATAGGTCTAGTTTATCTATTTCTTCTTGAAGAAAACTTGATAAAAGATAATCTAGGAAATACCATGGTGGACATAGAACCTGGCAAAGATTTCATAACAGAGACACCAAAAGTAAGTGTGACAAAGTTAAAAATGGACAAATGGGACCTAATTAAACTAAAGACTTTCTGCACAACAAAAGAAACTATCAACAGAGCAAACAGACAACCTACAGAATGGGAGAAAGTATTTGTAAACTATGCATGCAATAAAGGTCCAATATCCAGAATCTAAAAGGAACTTAAATCAACAAGCAAAAAACAAACCCTATTAAAAAGTGGGCAAAGGATATGAACAGACACTTCTTAGAAGAAGATATACATGTAGCCAACAAGCATATGAAAAAATGTTCAACATGACCAATCACTAGAGAAAGGCAAATCAAAACCATGAAGAGGTACCATCTCACACCAGTAAGAATGGCTATGATTAAAAAGTCAAAAAATAATAGACGCTGGAGAGGTTGTGGAGAAAAGGGAATGTTCATATGCTGCTGGTGGGAAGGTAAATTAAGTTAGCCATTATGGAAAGCAGTTTGGCAATTTCTCAAAGAACTCAAAGCAGAACTACCATTCAATTCAGTAATCCCATTATTAGGTATATACCAAAATAATATAAATCATTCTACCATAAAGACACATGCACATCTATGTTCACTGCGCAATATTCACATCAGCAAAGACATGGAATCAACATAATTGCTCATCAACAGTAGACTAGATAAAGAAAATACGGTACATATACACCATGAAATACTAGGCAGACACAAAAAAACAAGAGCATGTCCTTTACAGCAACATGGATGGAGCTGGAGGCCATTAATCCTGTGTAAACTAACACAAGATCAGAAAAACAAATACTGCATATTCTCACTTATAAGTGGGAGCTAAACACTGAGTACATAGGAACACAAAGAAGGGAACAACAGACATTGGGGCCTACTTGAGGGTGGAGAGAAGAAAAAGGGTGAGGATCAAAAAACTACCTATCAGGTGTCATGCTTCTGGGTGGCGAAATAATCTGTACACCAAACTCCATGACATGCAATTTATCTATATAAAAAACCTGCACATGTACCCCAAACCTCAAATCAAAGTTAAAATAATACAAATTAAGATAAAGTTTTACTATTAAAAGTTGTACGTTTATACTGATATTTCCCATTGCAGTCAAACATTACAGAGTACACTGCCTTTTACCCATGTCCATATGCATTTCCCTTCTCAACAGTGGGAAACCTGACTCTCATTCTCTTATTATCATAGATATGTGATATATAGAGATAGATATAGATAGACAGAAAAAATATATATATGATGTATATAAAATTATAAAATACTACCATAATAAATGCATGTTTATTAAGTCTAGAATACAGAGAATGTTTCTAAACTGCCAGCCCATACCCTTGTGAAAAGCAAACCTACTAACTACAGTTCAATAACTCTTTATACTTTTAAGGATAAAATTTGCATAACTGAAGTGCATACATTGTAAATGTTCAATTTAATGGCCTTTAAAAATTCACATACTTCTAACATGACACTCAAATTTAACCTCTTCTTTGAAGAATGTTTAGGCTAAGCTCCATGTGCAACTTTAACATCCCTTTATTACAAAACTTATTGCAATTATTTCTCTGTAGATCATGTTCACTATGTTCACTAGAATATTAACTCATTAAAGAAAGGGACTACGCTTTTTCAGTTTGAGGTTTCCACTTTTGGACAGTACCTGGTATATAGCAAGGTACCAATGAATGTTCGCTACATAAGTAAAGTTCCATTGGAACAAATACCCTGCAGCTTTAAATAGGGGAGCTGTGTAATTTTAAACCTAAGAACTGCTTACTACTAAATCATCAGCTAAGGGAGATTCTACTAAATCACCAGCTAAGGGTGTTATGACAAGAATTGACAGAGCATAAAAGGAAAAAGAGGCAGCAGTTGAAATGCTAATAAATCATTAGGTTCCTATAACTCTTTACAGAGACATAAAGCTGTTCTAATCACTTATCAACTAGCCTTTGAAATTGGTGGGTGACACCAATTATTTCCACTATATTTATATATTAAGACTTCAGTCTTAGCAAGATATTTCAAAGTAAGTATAGGTTTTCTGTCCAAAACTTAATGGAGAAGAACATTTTCGTAGTTCTTGGTTGATATTCTGACATCTAAGACTATTATTTTCAGTTGTCTAAAAGCAGAGGGTAATCAAATCTGTTGACAGGTGTTACTTTTATAGCACTATCTTGGAAAAGAGAGAGGTTACATGAATTGAAATATGATTGTACAGTTGTTTTGGAGTTGTGTCTGGAGTTGTTCTGTTTTTCTTTAAATAACAACAATGAAGTATATATATATATATATATATATATGCTTATATATGTGTGTATATATATTCTTACGAATATAATTTAATCAAATACTTGTTTTAAATATCTGTAAGAAACTACTATACAGCAGTTTTATAAAAGGATCCCTGGAGAGAAAAACTAAATTTCAATTAATTTAAACCTGGATTCTGTCTCTGGATCATCTAGTTGCCAACTTGAAACTTTAGGTAAGTAATAATAATACTTTCAGTTAAAGGAAGACAATAAAGCTACTTCATAAGGTTGTTACGAAAGCTAAATAAGAGTAAATTATATGTATTGGGGACTTACCATATGCTAGACACTCCAAATTTTTTATTTATTGCAAAACCAAATGAGGTAGGCCTTATTATTACCCTTTTCAAAAGACGAGAAAACTGGAGTTTAGAGAAATTAAGTATATCAGTCAAGCTAAAGTGGTAGAGCAAGAATTCAAATCCAGGTCTCTCATCTTAAAATACAGTTGCAATTGTATTTCTTCCCAAATACATGTAAAGTGCCTAACAGAATGTATGACATATACTAAAGCATCATGATGTACTAGTTCATTTTATTTCTTACTCTACATCCTCTAGGACAACTCAAACATGCTAACAAATTTAACAACCACCTAAAATATATTATGCCATCACATCTGCTTTTCTAACTCAAACCATCTTTCTCCAGTCTCAAGAACTATATTTCCAGCTCCCTTAAGTGTCCAACTGGCATGCCAAATTCAAGATGGCCCCATGCAAACTTACCACTTTTCTCTTAAATGTGCTCCAATTATGATTCCCAAATAGTGAATATTACCATTTATTCAGATGCCTAAAATGGAAATATAAGAGTCAGGGCTTTTAAAAAATAGTTCCCTAATTTGATTTAAGTCTTTAGCTTATTGATATGTTGTTTATATTTCCTAGGATAACTGATCAAATCTTTCTAATTATTAAAAATTCAAGATACAGATCCAAGATGGCCAAATAGGAATAGCTCTGGAGTACAGTTCCCAGTGAGAACAACACAGAGGGTGAGGGATCACCACATTTCCAAATGAGTTTTTACTGCCCACCAACCAGGAGATTCTGGGGCCGAAAAGTGCCACAAGTTTCCAGCATGGCTGTTTCAGCTGGTACAGCAGTTTTCCACACAAAAACTCACACAAATCTGGGTGGCTGTTTCAACTGGTGCCTGGAATGCCTGGGAGACACAGCCACCCATTCAATTGAAAAAGAGATGGCTGAAATGGGGAGTGAGGTGATCTGGCTTGGCAGGCCCCACCTCCCACAAAGACCAGCAATCTGAAATGCTCTGGAGTGAGAGTTTTGTAGCAAGCGCAGCTGGACCCAGGACGGTCCAGCTCGGTGTGGGGAAGGGTGTCTGCCATTATCGAGGCAGTCCACCACTACCAAGGCAGTCCACCACTACCAAGGCAGTCCACCACTACCGAGGCAGTCCGCCATTACCGAGGGAGTCCGCCATTACCAAGGGAGTCTGCCATTACCGAGGCAGTCCGCCATTACAGAGGCAGTCTGCCATTATTGAGGCAGTCCACCATTACCGAAGCAGACTGCCATTACCGAGGCAGACTGCCATTACTGAGGCAGTTCTAACTATACCTCTCTAAACAAAACCACAAACAAGTTTACACAGCAGCTGGGTAGAGCCCACAGTAGCTCAGCAAGGCCTCTGCTGGCAGACTGTGGCTAGGCTACCTCCTTGCTGGGCAGGGCATCTCTGAAAAAAGGCAGCAGCATGTCAGGAACTTATAAATAAAGCCCCACCTTCCCAGGACAGAGCACTTAGGAAAAGAGGAGGTTATGAGTTCCACTGCAGCAGACTTAAACATACCTGCCCAGCAGCTCTGAATGGAACAACAGAGCTCCCAGCACAGCACTTGAGCTCCTATAAGGGACAAACTATCTCCTCAAGCAGCTCCCCAACCCCCGGATATCCAAAGAGACACCTCATAAAGGAGAGGTCAGGCTGACATCTGGTGGGTACCCTTCTGGGGCAAAGATAACAGAAGAACAAACTGGTAGCAACTCTTACTATTCTGCAACCCCAGGCAAGCAGAGTCTGGAGTGGACCTCCAGCAGTTCTGCAGCAGAAGGATCTGACTGTTAGAAGGAAAGCTAAAAAACAAAAAGAAATAGCTTCAACATTAACAAAAAGGACACCCACTCAGAGACCCCATCTGAAAGTCACCAACTACAAAGACCACAGATAGATAAATCCATGAAGACAGGAAGAAACCAGCACAAAAAGGATGAAAACACCAAAAACAAGAATGCCTCTCCTCCTCCAAGGAATCACAACTCCTCACCAACAAGGGAACAAAGCTGGATGGAGAATGAGTCTGATGAATTAACAAAAATAGGCTTCAGAAGATGGGTAATAACAAACTTCTCTGAGCTAAAAGAACATGTTCTAGCCCAATGCAAAGAAACTAATAACCTTGAAAAAAAATTAGATGAAATGCTAACTAGAATACACAGCTTAGAGAAGAATATAAACAACTTGATGGAGCTGAAAAACATAGCACAAGAACTTCGCAAAGCATACACAAGTTTCAATAGCTGAATTGACCAAGCAGAAGAAAGGATATCAGAGATTGAAAATCAACTCAATGAACTAAAATGAGAAGGCAAGATTAGAGAAAAAGGAGTGAAAAGAAATGAACAAAGCCTCCAAGAAATATGGGATTTTGTGAAAAGACCTAATCTACGTTTGATAGGTGTATCTGAATGTGATGGAGAGAATGAATCCAAGCTGAAAAACACTCTTCAGGATATTATCCAGGAAAACTTCCCCAACCTAGCAAGGCAGGCAAACATTCAAGTCCAGGAAATACAGAGAATACCACAAAGATATTCCTCAAGAAGAGCAACCCGAAGCACATAATCATCAGATTCACCAGGGTTGAAATGAAGGAAAAAATGCTAAGGGCAGCCAGAGAGAAAGGTCAGGTTACTCACAAAAGAAAGCCCATCAGACTCATGGCAGATCTCTAGGAAGAAACCATACAAGCCAGAAGAGAGTGGGGGCCAACATTCAACATCCTTAAAGAAAAGAACTTTCAACTTAGAATTTCATACCCTGCCAAACTAAGCTTCGTAAGCAAAGGAGAAATAAAATCCTTTATGGACAGCCAATTGTTGAGACATTTTGTTACCACCAGACCTGCCTTACAAGAGCTCCTGAAAGAACTGCTAAACATGGAAAGGAACAACCACTACCAGCCATTCCAAAAATGTACCAAATTGTAAAGACCATCAATACAATGAAGAAACTGCATCAACTAACAGACAAAACAACCAGCTAGCATCAAAATGGCAGAATCAAATTCACACATAAGAATGTTAACATAAAATGTAAATGGGCTAAATGCCCCAGTCAAAAGACACAGATTGGCAAACTGGATAAAAAGTCAAGACCCATTGATGTACTGTACTCAAGAAATCCATCTCATGTGCATAGGCTCAAAATAAAGGGCTGGAGGAAGATTTATCAAGCAAATGGAGAGCAAAAAAAAGCAGGAGTTGCAATCCTAGTCTCTGATAAAATGGACTTTAAACCAACAAAGATCAAAAGAGACAAGGGCATTACATAATGGTAAAAGGATCAATGCAACAAAAAGAGCTAACTATCCTAAATATATATTCACCCAATACAGGGGCACCCAGATACATAAAGCAAGTTCTTAAAGGCCTGCAAAGAGACTTAGACTCCCACACAATAGTAGTGGGAGACTTTAACACTCCACTGTCAAAATTAAGACAGATCAACGAGACAGAAAATTAACAAGGATATCCAGGACTTGAACTCAGATCTGGACCAAGCAGACCTAATTGACATCTACAGAACTCTCCACCCCAAATCCACAAAATATACATTCTTCTCAGCACCACATCACACCTACTCTAAAACTGACCACATAATTGGAAGTAAATCACTCCCTAGCAAATGCAAAAGAATGGAAATCATAACAGTCTCTCAGACCACAGTGCAATCAAATTAGAACTCGGGATTAAGAAACTAACTCAGTTAAGTTACTGCTATCAGGTACATTTAGCAAGGAAAAAGAAAGATTAAAAAAAAATAAGAAACTAACTCAAAACCACACAACTTCATAGAAACTGAACAGCTGGCTCCTGAATGTCAACTGGATAAACAATGAAATGCAGGCAGAAATAAAGATGTTCTTTGAAACCAATGAGAATGAAGACACAACGTACCAGAATCTCTGGGACACATTTAAAGCAGTGTCTAGAGGGAAATCTACAGCAATAAATGCCCACATGAGAAGCGATGAATGATCGAAAATTGACACCCTATCATTAAAATTGAAAGAGCTAGAGGAGCAAGATCAAAAAAACTCAAAACCTAGCAGAATACAAGAAATAACTAAGATCAGAGCAAAACTGAAGGAAATAGAGACACAAAAAAACCTTAAAAAAATCAATAAATCCAGGAGCTGGTTTTTTGAAAAGATTAACAAAATATACCGTTAGCCAGATTAATAAAAAAAGAAAAAAGAGAAGAATCAAATAGATGCAATAAAAAATGATAAAGGGGATATCACCACCGATTCCACAGAAATACAAACTACCATCAGAGATTACTACAAACAACTCTATGCACATAAACCAATAAACCTGGAAGAAATGGATAAATTCCTCGACACTTGCACCCTCCCAAGACTAAACTAGGAAGAAGTTGAAACCCAGAATAGATCAATAACAAGGGCTGAAGTTGAGGCAGCAATTGATAGCCTACCAACCAAAAAAGGCCAGGTCCAGATGGGTTCACAACCGAATTCTACCAGACATACAAAGAGGAGCTGGTACCATTCCTTCTGAAACTATTCCAAACAATCCAAAAAAAGGGAATCCTTCCCAAATCATTTTGTGAGACCAACATCATCTTGATACCAAAACCTAGCAAAGACTCAACAAAAAAAGAAAACTTCAGGTCAATATCCATGATGAACATAGATGCAAAAATCTTCAAATAAAATACTGGCAAACCGATTGCAATAGCACATCAAAAAGCTTATCCATCACGATCAAGTAGGCTTCACCCTGGGAATGCAAGGCTGGTTCAACATACGCAAGTCTATAAATGCAGTTCACCACATAAAAAGAACCAAAGACAAAAACCAGATGATTATCTCAATAGATGCCGAGAAGGCCTTCTACAAAATTCAACAGTCCTCTATGCTAAAAGCTCTCAATAAACTAGGTAACTAGGTATCAATGGAACATATCTCTAAATAATAACAGCTATTAGGACAAACCCATACTGAATGGGCAAAAACTGGACGCTTTCCCTTTGAAATCTGGCACTAGACAAGGATGCCCTCTCTCACCACTCCTATTCAATATAGTACTGGAAGTTCTAGCCAGAGCAATCAGGCAAGAAAAAGAAATAAAGGGTATTCAATTAGGAAAGGCGGAAGTCAAATTGTCTCTATTCACAGACAATATTATTGTATATTTAGAAGACCCCATTGTCTCGGCCCAAAATCTCCTTAAACTGATAAGCAAATTCAGCAAAGTCTCATGATACAAAATCAATGTGCAGAAATCACAAGCATTCCTATACACCAATAATAGACTAACAGAGAGTCAAATCAAGACCAAAATCCCATTCATAATTGCTACAAAGAGAATAAAATACCTAGGAATACAATTAACAAAGGATGTAAAGGACCTCTTCAAGGACAACTACAAACCACTACTCAAGGAAATAAGAGAGGACACAAACAGATGGAAAAACATTCCATGCTCATGGTTAGGAAGAATCAATAACATAACGATGGCCATACTGCCCAAAGTAATTTATAGATTCAACGCTATCCCCATCAAGCTACCAATGACCCTCTTCACAGAACTGGAAAAAACCACCTTAAACCTCATATGGAGGCCGGGCGCGGTGGCTCAAGCCTGTAATCCCAGCACTTTGGGAGGCCAAGGCGGGTGGATCACGAGGTCAAGAGATCGAGACCATCCTGGTCAACATGATGAAACCCCGTCTCTACTAAAAATACAAAAAATTAGCTGGGCATGGT